>NC_065509.1:1322100-1332527 GCF_006386435.1 Epinephelus moara | reverse complement strand
TCTCTCTCTCTCTCTCTCTCTCTCTCTCTCTCTCGTGTCCTATTACTGCATCGTGCTAACTCGGCTATTATGGATGTCACTAACTCGGCTTCTTCTCCGGAGCCTTTGTGCTCCACTGTCTCTCAGGTTAACTCGTATTGCAGCGGTGCCTGGATAGTGTGACGTGTGTGGTTGTGCTGCTGCCGTGGTCCGGCCAGATGCCCCCTGCTGCTGCTGTTATCATTAGTCATACTTCTACTGCTATTATACACATATGATTATTGTCACACATGTATACTATCAGATATTCATATGTTATTATTAATTATAATATTATTACTTTCATTAATGTTGTTGTAAGCTACTGTTATTACTGTCTCTCCTGCATCTCTCTCTGCATCTCTCTCTGTCTCTGTCTCTCTCTGTCTCATTGTATCATACGGTTTACTGTTAATTTATTATGGTGATCTGTTCTGTACGACATCTATTGCACGTCTGTCCGTCCTGGAAGAGGGATCCCTCCTCAGTTGCTCTTCCTGAGGTTTCTACCGTTTTTTTTTCTGTTAAAGTTTCTTTTTTTGGGGGAGTTTTTCCTTATCCGCTGTGAGGGTCCAAAGGACAGAGGGATGTCGTATACTGTAAAGCCCTGTGAGGCAAATTGTGATTTGTGGTATTGGGCTTTATGAATAAAATTGAATTGAAATTGACGTCGCTTTACGTACTCCTCCGAGAACCGTCACCTTATCGTGGTGGAGGAGTTTGAGTGCCGTAATGACCCTAGGAGCTATGCTGTCGGGGGCATTTTGCCCCTGGTAGGGTTTCCCATGGCAGATTGGTTCTGGGCGAAGGGTCAGACGAAGAACGGTTCAAAAGACCCTTCATGATGGATAAAAACAAGGAAATGTGTACCTGGCCCGGAGGGTTACCAGGGCCCCACCCTGGAGCCAGGCCTGGGGTTGGGGCCCGTGGGCGAGCGCCTGGTGGCCGGGCCTTCGCCCATGGGGTCCGGCCGGGCCCAGCCCGACCCGGCTACATGGGCTCGTCCCCCTGCAGGCCCACCACCCGCAGAGGGATCCAGAAGGGTCTGGTGCTATATGGATTGGGCAGCAGACCTAGGCGGGGGCCTTGGCGGTCCGATCCTCGGCTACAGAAGTTGGCTCTTGGGACATGGAATGTCACCTCTCTGGAGCCGGAGCTTGTGGAAGAGGTTGAGCGCTACCGGCTAGATATAGTCGGCCTCACCTCGACACATAGTTCTGGCTCTGGAACCCAAGTCCTTGAGAGGGGTTGGACTCTCTCCTTCGCTGGAGTTGCTCCGGGTGAGAGGCGGAGGGCCTTTCTGATAGCCCCCAGACTCTCTGCCTGTACGTTGGGGTTTACCCCGGTAGACGAAAGGGTTGCTTCCCTGCGCCTTCGGGTCGGGGAACGGGTCCTGACTGTTGTCTGTGCTTATGCACCGAACAACAGTTCAGAGTACCCACCCTTTTTGGAGTCCCTGGGACGGGTGCTGGACAGCGCCCCGACCGGGGACTCCATTGTTCTGCTGGGGGACTTCAACGCTCACGTGGGCAATGACAGCGGGACCTGGAGGGGCGTGATTAGGAGGAACGGCCTGCCCGATCTGAACCCGAATGGTGTTCAGTTATTGGACTTCTGTGCGGGTCGCAGTTTGGCCATAACTAACACCATGTTCAAACATAAGGATGTCCATCGGTGCACGTGGCACCAGGACAGCCTAGGTCGCAGGTCAATGATTGACTTTGTTGTCGTATCATTTGACCTGTGGCCATATGTTCTGGACACTCGGGTGAAGAGAGGAGCAGGGCTGTCAACTGATCACCACCTGGTGGTGAGTTGGATCAGATGGCGGGGGAAGACGCCGCGCAGACCTGGCAAGCCCAAACGAACAGTGAGGGTCTGCTGGCGGAAGAACCTGTCCAGATGATCTTCAACTCCCACCTCTGGAAGAGCTTCAACCACATCCCGAGGGCAGAGGGGGACATTGAGTCTGAATGGGCCTTGTTCCGCTCTGCCATTGTCGAGGTGGCGGTTGCCAGCTGTGGCCGCAAGGCCGCGGGGGCCAGTTGCGGCCGTCAGGCTGAAGAAGGAGGCCTACAGGGCATGGTTGGTCTGTGGGTCTCCGGAAGCAGCTGATGGGTACCGGCGGGCCAAGCGGAGCGCAGCGGCAGCAGTGGTGGAGGCAAAAACTCGGGCGTGGGAGGAGTTCAGTGAGGCCATGGAGGAAGACTATCGATTGGCTCCAAAGAGGTTCTAGCAAACCGTCCGGCGCCTCAGGGGGGGAATTCACACTTTTACAGTGAGGGCGGCTAACGTCAACGGGGGGCATTGTCGGGCAGTGGAAGGAATACTTTGAGGAGCTCCTCAATCCCACCAACACGTATTCCATTGAGGAAACAGATCCAGGGGTCTCGGGAGCGGGTCGTCCAATTTCTGGGGCAGAAGTCGCTGTGGTAGTGAAGCAACTCTGAGGCGGCAGAGCCCCGGGGGGGGGATCACACTCCTCAGCCTACCCAGTCAGGTCTACTCCAGGGTGCTGGAGAAGAATGTGGTTTTCGACCCGGACACGGAACCGTGGACCAGCTCTTTACCCTCGCCAGGGTGATGGAGGGGGCATGGGAGTTTGCCCAACCAGTCCACATGTGTTTTGTGGATTTGGAGAAGGCTTAAGACCGTGTCCCCAGGGGCATCCTGTGGGGGGTGCTCCGGGAATATGGGGTTGGTGGCCCCTTGCTAAGGGCCATCAAGTCCCTGTACCGAAGGAGCATGAGTCTGGTTCGCGTGGCCGGCAGTAAGTCTGACTTGTTCCCAGTGAGGGTTGGACTCCGCCAGGGCTGCCCTTTGTCACCGGTTCTGTTCATAACTTTTATGGACAGAATTGCTAGGCGCAGCCGAGTGGTGGAGGGTGTCAGGTTCGGTGACGGGAGAATCTCGTCCCTGCTTTTTGCGGATGACGTGGTCCTCCTAGCTCCATCGAACAGTGTTCTCCAGCTCTTGCTGGGACGGTTCGCAGCCGAGTGTGAAGCGGCTGGGATGAGAATCAACACCTCCAAGTCTGAGGCCATGGTCCTCAGCCGGAAAAGGGTGGATTGCCCACTCCAGGTCGGGGGGGAGGTCCTTCCTCAGGTGGAGGAGTTTAAGTATCTTGGGATCTTGTTCACGAGGTAGGGTAGGATGGAGCGGGAGATTGACAGGCGGATTGGAGCGGCGTCAGCAGCGATGCAGGCCCTTATCCGGTCCGTTGTGGTGAAGAGGGAGCTTAGCCAAAAAGCGAAGCTCTCGATTTACCGGTCGATCTACGTTCCAACCCTCACTGATGGTCACGAGCTCTGGGTAGTGACCGGAAGAATGAGATCGCGAGTACAAGCGGCCGAAATGAGTTTCCTCCGCAGGGTGGCTGCGCTCAGGCTTAGGGATAGGGTGAGGAGCTCGGACATCCGGGAGGGACTCGGAGTAGAGCCGCTGCTCCTTCACATCGAGAGGAGCCAGTTGAGGTGGTTCGGGCATCTGGTAAGGATGCCTTCCGGACGCCTCCCTTGGGAGGTGTTTCGGGCATGTCCAACCGGGAGGAGACCTCGGGGCCGGAAAAAATAAAGTATATAACAAAACAATGACCCACACTCCTCCTATGAATAGTTTGAAATGAATAATAAAAAAATTGGTGTTAATGGGAACTTCTCTGGTGTATGCTTGAAGATTAGTCAGATCAGTGTGCCCTCTATTATTTTTTTTTCAGAGAGTTTTTTTATTGTTCTGTTCGCTTGCTGCACATCACCAACCCAGAACTCCGAGACTTTCCTTCCTTCTCAACTTCAAATGACTACTTTATAGGTTGGAATACATTAAGCATTCTTTCTGAAAATAAAATTTCTTGTTGCCTTTGAGCCTATGATGAGATGAAATTCAAAGCTTAAAATGTATGGAACCATAGCTACAGTATGTTAAAAACATGAGTCTAGTATTACACTCAGTATTTATTTCACTTGGCTGCATTACATAGTCTGCAAATTGCCACAACTGGAGCAAACCTTGTTCTTAATGATGCTGACACAAAGAGGCGATGGATCAAGCTGGATCCAGCAGTGACTGAGTCTTGGCTGTTGAACAATAAGGGTTTGTAATCTCCTATGGACTGCAGGGTGTCTCGTGCAGTCCAAAAGCCAGCACAACACTCCCAATAATTGAAAGCGGTTCCAGTCAACCAACCATTCAAAGCTTGCTTTGAGTCTCAGCAGTCAGTGTGATTGTGGATGTTTTTGATGCTTTACGGAGGGTCATCTCAAGTTCTCCCATACGAGAACTCTGTGACTTCCCACTGAATCTCTGTCAGTCTCATCTTTCTCTGACACATAACCAGTTTGTTCTCTGCCGTACACTCCAGTGATTTTAATCTGCAGTCTCACTCTTCAGGGTCTCTTGATGCTCTTTCATGTTTCCCTCTATGTCTCCACCTGTCAGCTGCATGTTTTCTCATTATCCAAATGCCAATTAGGTCTCCTGAACATTTTGTCTGTCAGCTTGTGCTTGGGGCAAATACTTTGAAGAAAGAAATGAGACTCAGGGCCCTAGCTTACACCCAATGGAAAGTGCCACACGGCACAGCACAACTGTCATTGGTAGTTTCAGACTGACGCAGATGTCATTTTCACAGCCAGCACCCACATTGCGCAAGTAGCAAATGTACTTGTACCCATCTGTGTGCCCATTGGCATGTAGGTCTTAAAATGAGGTGTGGCCAGGTGCATTGTTGGTGTATTGCTATTTTGAGGCAGCAGAGAGTGATTGATCCATTGACCAACATAAAGCCTGCTCTCAGGTCAAAATGGAACAGAAATTTCCTGCTATTTAAAGGGCGGATTTTTCAGATAGTATAATGTGCCTACATAGACAGGTTCACAACACACAAACACTCTGCTTGTTACACCAACACTTTGTCATCCCAAGTTGTCATATATCACCACTGACATGTCTAAATGTTACATGCTAGGTATCCTCCTGCATCTGCTGTTGACATTCCAGGATGCTCCAACCAACACAGGGAGGTCAACAAAAGCAGACTTTTGGGTTAAAGTCTGGGGTTTGTTGGACCCATTTATCACCCCTCCAGCCCACCCTATAGGGACTTTGCATTATGTAGTTACAGAGTTTCAAGCTGATGCCATCCAGTGGCGCATCATACTGCCGCGATCAGGTGCTGTCCGGCCAACCGGCAGAGTGACATAATACTGTAAAAAGTTACTGTCAGGCCACATTACAAACTGATGCCACCCGGTGACGTTTCATAGTGACACATAAGGTGGCTTTTGGCATCAGGTGTCTGACACCGAAATCACTAAAAGAGCAGCAGTATTTGATGACCTCTGAATGAGAACGGACTGGTTACACACACAAGGACATGTGAATGGGCTGCAAAATGTGACCATAGGAGAGATCAGAGCAGAGCTGCAGTCAGACTCCACATTAAAGGGAAATTTCGGTTTATTTCAACCTGTCTCCTATCGTCCTAAATTTGTTTCAAGTGACTAGTGACGAAAAATAATAGTTAGCATGGTAGCCGTTAGCCTAGATACAGCCGGGGCGCATTAGTAAAGTCAGACCTGTTAAAACGTAAGAGAACGGGCATACCTTCAAGTGCAAAGTTAGTCCACTAAACAAGCTTTTTCTCCACAAAGACTGCCTCATATCGTTAGGATAAATGTCAGAGAACATACAGAAAACGACATGTAAATGTGTTGTCTTACCTTACCGGTGTGGTGCCATGTTTCTTTATCATCTAGCTCTGCTTTCCAAAGCACGGCCGAAATATCGCGAGAACAAGCAGCGATCTCATAGCGTGCCTGAACAAGCAGCAACAGCTGGAAAGATACACTGACGAAGAGCTTCGTGAAACTGAAGAACAGAGGAGGAGAGAGAGAGAGGCGCAACAGGTAGAGGACGAATGGCTGCTGCAAGGCTGAGTAACTCTGGAGATTGGTGGTGTACCTGTGAATGCTGTGCCCCAATGCCCACAGAAGAGGAATGCCTCTGTTGCAAGGAATGGAACCGGTTGCAGCCTTATTTTCAAGGTCTGGATGTGACCGAGGATGAGACACCTCCACCTGGAGTAACGTTAGTATCCAGCTGGGCTTTATCTAGAGCTGGTGAAATATATTTCGGCCGCGCTTAATACATAAAACATAAAAACATAATCGCGATAGCCATCACTTGGGGCACGAACAGGTATGTGAGACCCATCGATGGCACCATAGACCTGGGGTATTTTATGTGCCTCGTAATTGCGCTGTGCAATCGCCAGGGCCTCGTCCACGTCTGGCAAACTGATTTTTATCTTCATCAGCTTGCTGCATATGGCTTCACAAACCCCATACACACATCTGTGCACAGTAGTTTTGCTAACACGAAACGTTTCGCCTATTACCCTGTAATAAGAGCAGGTTGCCAATTTATAAAGGGCAATAGCCACTCGCTTCCGAGTAGGAACAGCTTCCCGGGGGCATGACACATCTGGTGCCACAAGAGGTTCAATCTGATTGCAGAGCTCATTAAACGTATCCTGAAATTCTGAATCCACAATTCGTCTGTGAAGTCCTCGTTCACGATCCTCTCCCAGAAATCCCTTATTCATGGCCGCTGCCATGCGTAAGGACTTTGCCTTTGAGCGATCACCCGCTGTCTTCGTCTTCTATTGACAACAATCACAGCAACAGCAGTGGCTGCAATTGAAATCACAGCTCCAAAACCATGGAAACACAAAGCGTCCATCTTCCTCAAAGTGGAGTCTCGCAGGACGCGGGACGAGATTTTACGAGAATTATGGCTCATAACGCAAAACACCCTTTAATGGAAACACCTACAAGTAGCAAATGTACTTTGTCGAAATTTTAGAAATATCGCATTTATTTTGCGAAAAACTGCAACGCAGCTATTGAGAGCTAAGAGATTACAGATTTTAATAGAACAAGTTTGGATTGTTAAGATTTTTAAATATATATATTTATTTATCAGCAAATCGTGAGGTGGGCTTATTTGGAACACCCATGGGCTTAAAGGGTACATTAAGTACCCTTTAAGCCCATGCCAGACTTTTGACATATTTTGACAAAGTAAACAATAAAAACATTAAAAATTGGTATAAATGAATTATTGACAAATGAGAGATTAGACTATCATTTTAACTAAAATGTTCTCACTTAAATTGAGGCGGTATATATTAAAAATGTCTGAAAAGCAGATTTGGTGGGCTTAATAGGGACGTTTACCCTACTAAGCAATACACCATAAATACAGAGGGAAAGATGATCTTTACCTTGTGTTACTTGAATATGAGGGTCTCCTAGTGTGAGTGGTCCACCCTGTCAAGCATGTGCTCACTTGCTAGCTTCTATTTCCATCAAAACCAGAGCTGTTTGGCTTTGAAAAAAACGTTTACAATGGCATTTCTTCAGTGTCGTTGTAAGAACTGAGAAGTGTTGGAATAAACGCATTTAGATGAACAAAATAATACAAATGAACATTAAACAAAAAATAATAATTTTTATATGGTGTTTAGTAATATTTATTTCAAACAGTTTCATTTAAAATGATGTCATACTGTAATTGAATTAGCTAATTTTACGTATCTCAACATTGAGACCGAAGTTGTGGGATATGAAAAAAGTGGTGTTTGGACCCATAAAATGCTTCATAAATTTCATTAAATCACAATTTTTAGTAATTTTCTTGTGTCTAGATGTGTAATAATGCTGTGTATATATTTATCAAGCATCACATGGCAAATTTTAACATACTTTCAAATTTTCACTGATGGGACTTCGCCTGCAGTTGCAGAAACACCCATATGCAGCACAGAAATACAATAGCTCCTTTACCATCAACATTTCCAGAAATTTTTATTTCCAGGAATTTATTTACCTGGGTAAAATAATTTCTGGTAAGCTTTGTGGTTTGCGTTTCCACCGCACCTCAAAGTTATGGAAAATTTATTCAAATTAGGCAGATGACGTAAATGATTCGGCGTGTGCCCTATATTTAGCTCTGCCAGCTTATTGGTTGGTAACATGGTAACATTAGTGCTGGTAGAGAGAGGGGGGCTGTTTGTCTCAGCTAGCAACTAAGTTTAAAACATCTGCCCAGTTTTGAAATAAGTGTCAAACTAAGTTAGTCTACATACAGACAACTGTCATTTGAGCTTATTAGTAACAATTTGCTATCAGCCAATCTAGCGTGCTGTCCTTGTGTAAAACATAACGTTAGTGTCGGTGGATGAGAGACTGTGGACGGAGCATATTGAATATTGCTGTCTGCATGAACATGTTTATCAATACATGCGTTCAGCAAGAATAAAGTATTGGCTTCTTACTCGCTAAGGTTTAATTACACTTACAGTAACAAGTGTAGCTGCCGTCAACTCGAGTAATTTTCGAGTTATCTTCACTTCGTTTCCACTGCGGCCGCTTGACTGTTCACCGGTCGTGTAAAAGTACAGATAAAAGAATCGATAGTTAGTGCTCATCAATTTATTTAATTATTTTTTATTTTATATACTTTATTAATCCCCCTGCCGAAATTAGATTTTTTCACTCTTTTTGTCATTAACACACAGGTCCGAAAGACACACACATGCACAAACAGGACCTATACATGCACAAAGTGGAGAGATGTCAGAGTGAGGGGGCTGCCTTGGCCAGGCGCCCCGAGTGGTTGGGGGTTCGGTGCCTTGCACAAGGGCACTTCGGCAGTGTCCAGGAGGTGAACTGGCACCTCTCCAGCCACCAGTTCACACTCCATATTTGGTCCGGACGGGGACTCGGAACAGGCGACCCCCCGGTTCCCAACCCAAGTCCCTATGGACTGAGCTACTGCCGCCCAAAAAAGTTTGTCACTATTTATGAACACTAGAACCGCCAAGGGATCATTTTTACCCTCCTGCCATTTTCAAATGCTTGTAACTTTGTCACAGTAAAACTCTAACATCTCTCTGCGAAATGCAAGCTAGTTTTGACAGACAGACAGACAGAAAGAAAGACAGACAGACAGACAGACAGAAAAGAGGAAAGGAGAGGAATTTGGATCATGTAGCCTAATTATGAACCGGAGAAAATGGATGAATGTCGAACAAGCTCTGGCGATGCTCCAGGACATAAGTGACGGAGAATCAGATGGGGGAGAGGTGATTGAGGGAGAGACGGATGGTGGAGACACAATGGTGAAATGAGAGAAAAAGAACTGGGTGAGGGAGAGACCGACCGTCCTTTTCACCTGCCGAGGAGGAGTCATCTGAAGATGAGGAGCTGGAGCCGGCATTCAGAAAAAGGCCCAGGCCTCCGATGGCAGAGGCTCCCCCCGCTTCACCCTCACAATCACAGCAGCCCTCTGATGTTGTGACAGACAAGCCCCCACTCTCACAAAAGATGTTTATATATATATATATATATATATATGTATATGTATATATATATATAGTCCGTGAGCCATAGCCCAATTTTTAGGTGAACCTTGTTTTGTCGGGTGCAATTTTTTTTCTTTGCTGTTTCTTGTAGCTTGGGGGTACCTCTTCAAAATACAAGAGGGTGCTCAGTGATATTCCTTGGGCATTTTCAGATATTAACCCCTTCATGCCCCAAATCACACGAAAATAGACTTATGATATTGTATGCTGAATACATAAATTAAATGCATCAAATTTACATTCTTTAACGTTTTTTCATACAAGGGGTGATGGAAAATGTATTGCATTCCAAATGATTAGTATTAACCCTTTCAAGCCAGGTCTGTAAAACAACTTTTGTAGCAGGAGTCATTAGCTACGACACACAACTCAAATTTGCATAGTGTTGGATCATTTATTGATAATGGCAACAAAACATGAGCAACAGGAAAATGGGTGCAGCTCTTCCCCCCACAAAATTTATCTAACTAAATCAAACAAATGCATCCTCACCCAGTGTGTATGCACCCACACTACTAAAACAGTATGGGAAAAAAACATAACTAACATAACTTCGATAGTACACACTCAGTGGTGTAAAGAACTAATCTCGCAGATGTGTTACATATTAGAGTCTTGAGCATCCTACTCTGAAACATGTACAGAACATTGTGCATGGAAAACCATGCACTTTACAGCTGCATTTCTTGGAGTTACAAGGAGTTTCACTCTTGCAGCCACACCGGATCATCTTCAGGATGTAGTCTGGAACAAGTTTTACATCTTCTCGTAGGTGGATTGGGATCAGTGTCCTGTTACATGTGTCCTTTTTCCATCCAAATTCCTCTGGGTTCATTGCAGGTGGGTGATTGTTATTGAGATTTAGCCACAGGTACGCTTGGAGGTGGGCCCCCTTTACATTTTCAGTGACCGCTTCCTTTGTCGGAGGTAGAGCAGCTAGATTTGGTGAAGACATATATCCTTCCCTATTCTTTTTTTCTCC
>NC_065509.1:1303432-1321600 GCF_006386435.1 Epinephelus moara | reverse complement strand
GTGGAGAAATTGTCAGTTTATAATGGGTGTGTATCGCACGGAATGCTGTGAGCTAGAGTGGAGAGGGCTCTAAAAATCGTCTAAAACTTTTGTCTTTAACTCGCTGCCATGGCCACAATTTTCACTGTACATACACAATTGATACCAAAAAACGTAGGAAAATTTGTCCAGCTCACAGATATGTTGACATGGAATCTCTCACACGTACACATTTTTGCTGAGTGGCTCCAAAGCGAAGGGAGCGCCGATTTTTTTTCTCATTCACTCCCATGTAAACTCTGAGGAGAAATTTCTGGAAACAGCTTAGGTGCAACACATTTTAAACTCGCTCGTGTGACCACATTTTTGACTGTAGAAATATAAAACAGGACACGTGCGTTCACGAGAAGTGGCTCTCTCTCACCATCACTTTATTTTCTTGATTGGACCAACGGTTTGGGTATGGTAAGAACTTGTTCGAGGAGTTAAAACCCATATTAAACAGCCTTTGCTGATCTGCTCTCTCATGAGCTTTCTGTGTGCCCCTCAGGTGCAGGCAAGTCATTAAGCGCCATGACAACAGCTGCACACACAGACACGCACACACAGCTCTCTCTGTCTGTGTGTCTCACAATCTTTAAAGAACAGATTACAGCAGCAGAATCTTCATTTGAAACAGCAAATACACATTATTAACGCCTAAAGTGCCAAAATGGGCTCTCTAGCTCCACCTAGGTGCACTAAAATGGCCACCACAGCCCGTAGGAATGTCGTATCAAGATCAAACCAAAACTGGTGTGTTTGACTTACAAATCACGCGCTGACACCCATGACCTAATTCAACAGGAAGTGAGCTATTTGACCTTTCAAAGTAAGATTTCGCCTCAAACGTGCTCTTAAAAAAACACATCTCCTCCTACACCGTTTATTTTATCGGCTTTAAAGACGCACACATGCCAGCTGCTACTAAACAGATCTTCTGTATAACTTTATCTCTCTCATCATCACATTAGTTTCATGATTGGTCCAACGGTTTGGGTATGGGAAGAACTTCTTTGAGGAGTTAAATCTCCACTAAAACATGTCTCTCTGTGTTCTGTCTGTCTCTCTCTGCTCTTCTGCCAGGTGCACTTACTTAATTACCATGGCAACTGCTGTCACACACAAACTCACAGAAACATGATGTCTGTGCGTGTCTACATCTTACATGCAGATATAACAGGGGCAGAATCTCCATTTTAACCCTTTAGGTGCCAGAGTTTATTGAGGAAAATATTCCATTTTCATTTCAACATTTCAAAAGGCTGTGGCTTGAAAGTGATAAGAGATAAAGGCATACTGTAAATGACAAAACTATTCATCATGACCCAAAGTTTGTGATAGGAGTAAATTAACTCATCTAATTTGCATATTGTGGCGTCACTAGGCGGCGGCCATATTGGATTTAATAAATCTTAATAAAAACATTTTGAACATATTTACACAGTAGATTTCTTTTGTTTTGTGCTGTTTTTCTCATCTCATCCTCAAAATAAAGGAAGAGGAATCTGATGGGAGTAAATTCGCTCATCTAATTTACATATTGTGGTTTCACTAGGCGGCGGCCATATTGGATTCCATAAATCTCAGTAAAACAGTATTTTGAACATGTTTACACAGTAGATTTTTTGTTTTGTATTGTTTTTGTCATCTCATCCTCAAAATAAAGGAAGAGGAATCTGATGGGAGTAAATTCACTCATCTAATTTGCATATTGTAGCATCGCTAGGCGGCGGCCATATTGGATTTCATAAATCTCAGTAAAACAGCATTTTGAACATATTTACACAGTCGATTTCTTCTGTTTTGTGCTGTTTTTGTCATCACATCCTCAAAATGAAGGGAGGGGAATCTGATGGGACTAAGTTAACTCATCTAATTTGCATATTGTGGTGTCACTAGGCGGCAGCCATATTGGATTTCATAAATCTCAGTAAAACAGCATTTTGAACATATTTACACAGTAGATTTCTTTGGTTTGGTGTTGTTTTTGTCATCCCATCCTCAAAAAAAGGGAGGGGAATCTGATGGGAGTAAATTAACTCATCTACTTTGCATATTTTGTCTGCCGGCTGTTACTTATATCCTCACAGCAGCCAGTAGACATCAATCAAGCTTTCACTAGGTCACATGATTTCAAATGAATATGGATCTGTTTGATCACACACGTCAAAGTTTCACCAGGTGATATGGCAACTTTAAAAATATAAGCTCACACCACCTTCTTAAGAACCCTTTATTTTTAAATGACCAGATTCATTTGTTGTACACACAAGCTCTTAAACAGGTCAAGAGGTTTCACGTTTTAAAACACTTATTTCTCCAAACCAAACTGAATGACCTGGAGGCTTAGAGTAAATTAACCCATTTCAAGTACAAGCCTGTAACAGGAACAAATGCAATGTCTTTACACCTTCCTGTAATTATTTGAGTGTTACACACATCAGGAAAGTATACACAACTTTGAGGAAATGTTACTCTAAAATTACAAGCTCCTTTGTTTAATCACCACTTTCATTGTTCTTTTATGATTTACTCTCCTTTATCATTCATGTTTTATCCATGATGTTTTTTTTTTAATCCTGTTAAAATGTATATTATTTATATATTCATGTACTTACAATGTGTTACACAACAAAGCAGGAGTACTGTCACCACAGACATTTGTTTTTTAACAATACATGGGAAACACTTCAATTCTTAACAGTATGTAATGAGGCGAAAATCGGTGCCTGGAATTGGGCCAGTTGGCTCCCGACCTCGTCCTCACCTTTTCTTCAAATCGTCCTCTGTGTAATGTGTTCACAAGCTTCAACACATACAACTCATGAGTCAGGCTCTGGAGCAAGACTGAAGACTCACTTTCTGAGCTCTCCCTTTTATGCTGGTGAAGATTCGAGAGAATCTCCACCCTTTTCCTTTTAACCCTTCCTACCCGGGCCCAAACCTACTGGTGGCAGGCCTTTTTGCTTTTGTTCAGACATGTCCGAACATGCCTTAATGTCTTAATGATGTAATCTTTTTCCCCAGGCCTGGAAGTCCCCAAACTCCCACCATTAGGTTTGAACTCGGGTTCACACCATTTTTTAAAAATATATGGAACTTTGGGACTATTTCTATAAGGTCCCTCGTGCTTTCATGTAATATAAAACCTTAGAGTGTGTGTGTCTATTATTCCACTTCCAGGCAGTACATGGTATGGTATGTGTGTGTTTTCAATATATGAATAAAAAACCTTGTATAAAAGTGTTTTGCCATACATGGATACATAAAAACATCATTATATGAACTTCAACCTTCCTCAACTTTACTGATTAATGATTAATGATCAAATCTTACACTACATTCCCCCCTTTGGGGCTACATAGTCCCATCTAATGCTAGGGATCAGAGGAAGGAAAAAATATATATTCCCCCCTTTGGGACTTCAAAAGTCCCATACTATATAACCAGCATCAGTAAATATCACACAAGAGTTATGCTTGGTGGCCTTGCCGTCATTTTCCATAGCATGCATGATTAATTACAATAATCTTCTCATATACGGGTCACAGTTGGTAAAGTACATATCAATCTTGGCTATTAATGCTGCCCAGTTACTGTCTGTCAGACACATAGGCGGATGCGCCAGCCATCCGCAGGCACCGGTAGGACGCCACCTGGTCCCTCAACATCTTGATCTCCTGTTGTAAGTCTTGGTAGTTGACCAGTTGTTGCTGTAGGTCATCCCTAGCCTGCGTCAATTCCAGGACTTGGTTACGCAGGCTGAGTACCTCCCGTTCGGTCCGCTGCATGTGCTCCCTCTGCAGCCATTTGTTTTCTGCCTTCCTGATTGTGTAGGTGCCATAGCGGATTCTGCGGAGTCTTTTCCGCAGTTCAAGGGGGAGACTGTGCAGCAGCCGGTGGTAGGGGCCTGGGGGTACAGGATGAAGCTGGGTGCGCAGGTCGGCCACCAGTTCCAAATGCCGTTGCATAGTTGGCACTCCATCAGGCAGGCACCGGAGGCAGCTTTCCACCGCTTCTGGACACACCTCGAACTCGTGTTCCAGAAGAGCTCGTGTTTCATGTGATAGGGCCTTCATTTTCAGGTGACCCTCACTCTGGGGCCCTAGGCCAGCCCCTGGGAGCGGCGCCCTGGGTGGTGGGCTGGTTGGTGAATAGGATGACAGTGGTCTAACATCGTCCTCTGACGATGACGATGTGTCGGGGGAGCGCAATGGCAGCAACTTATTGCGGGTACTGTCCTTAGGGTTTCTCTGCTGTGGTGGTGCCTGTGCTGTGGTGGTTGTCTGAACCTCTAATGCGGCCTGCACCAGGTACTGGGAATACTTCAGGCCCGAATTCACCTCCCCCAGGTTCCTGTCCCGGCTGGGACCCGCCTGGACCCAGCTACCCGTGTTAGTGTTGCCGGTGAGTGGGTTGGGTGTTTCTTGGCCGGATGTCACCTCACCCGTAGTTGATTTCCAGTCCACCATAGCCCCGCCCTGGCTGGGGGCTTCGACCGGGTCCTGGAGCTCTTGCAGTATATAGCGGTGCAGGGGGTCGAGGGGGAGCTGGGTCAGTGGCTGAGTTGATGGCAGGGGCTGGGCGTAGAGCATCGATAACGTCATCGGGGCGGGGTGCCCACAGGCTTCCATCGGGGCACCTCCGCTGGGGGTATAGGCTGATGAGGGTTGGCTGGCCATCGGGCAGGTTGACTCTGGGTATGGTGGAGGTGGCTTGTACGGCATGCTCGGCCACTCCTGCTGATACTTGAATCTAGGTTGGCCCCCTGGGTTCTGCTGGTATGGATATGGGGCTCTCCAGTTCTCAGCCATACTCTGCACCTATCTTAAGGTTGTAAAGGATATTCTTTAATGCAATTCACTTTTTCCGTCTTTTCCTTTCCTCTCAACACTTAATTATATACATAAGCCATGCAAGCGGGTTAATTATTAGTACTGATCTGGTGACAGCAGTGTCGGGTGCTAGTGGCTCGTGCTGCCCTCCGTTCTACACAGTCTCCTCATATTCTCCGTCCGCCTGCCTATACTTCTGTTTATATAGGACTGCTTCTACTGCCACGCCTCCTAACATTATCTCATATTGATTTCTGGCATATCGCCCTATAATTTGGTCTTGGTTTTCAGGAACCTTTCCCTGAGAGCCACTCATGTCTTCTGGTAGTGCTGCACCCTCAGTGGGCCGCGGACCCTGGTCTAATACTACAAACTGTCCCATGTGGCTTTCCATGGCCTTTCTAAACACAAGCCGCACTAGGGGAAGAACACAGCAAGCTACTACAAGAAGGGTCAGCATGACAAATCCTAACAGCATTCCTATCATTTGCAAAATCTTCCCAGGGGATAGTTTTCCCAGCCATTCCAGAATCGAGGAAATCTTTGTGTTCCAATTTGAATGCTGCACATGTTGGTCTCTTAACGTACGTATGTTCTCTAAAGCCCGGGTTAAGTTGCCATCCTCCCCTGTGTGCATGGGGATGACAGTACAACAGTCTTCTCCTATCACGTCACAGACCCCTTGGTCCTGAGCTAGCATTGTCTCGATAACGAGTCTGTTTTGCACCGTCATCAGGGATGTAGCATGTAGCTGCTCACTTACTCCTTCTAAAGCCTCTATTTTCCAGTTCACAAATCTTTGCTGATTATACCACAAATAATTTACCCAGCTGCTATTACGGGCTATGTACTGGGCGTTCATTATGGTTCCTACAAATGGCATAGCACCTAGTCCTCTACCTCCCCCTATCCAATCGTCTGATATAACCTGTTGATCCTTGGGAACCCCTTGAGGCACCTGATCCCATGTAATGTATATGTTAGCATCCTTCTCCCAGGAGCGTTTCTGAGTCTCAGCCGATCTACGAGATCTTTTTAGAGTACTGTTAGTTAAGCTTATTATCGTAATTGGTCCTGTTAACATTACTGGGGCACAGATTCCAGTCCAATTAGCTGGTAGGACAGCTTTTACCTGGCGATCGCTCTCACACATCCAAAATATATCTGCCAATGGCTCTGTGCTGTTAGTAAGGTCACCAATCCAAGCGGCATGTGTATAATTGCGTGATACGATAGATGACTTCCTTGAAGCACCGCTGACTACCTGATGGCACTGAATTTTGGCTTCTTTGGTGGTATTACATATCTTTTCCTGCCTCCGGGAGTCAGCAACTCCCTGGTTTGTGATATTTTCATACCTGCAGTGGATCAGCTCCTCTGCCTCTTTGGAGGTGTTGCTAGAGGTGGAGTTGTCTAACCAGTGTTCTATATTATGTCCTCGTGCTATGCAAAATGGGAATACGATATTCCGTGCCAAATGCACTACTGGAGGTACTTGAACCTCCTTTTTAATTTGGTCAGGGGCGTCTTTAAGACTCACTGGACAAATTGAAGTGTTATAGGTGTGTTTCCCTCTCCCTCCTGCCATCCATATGGTGCACTGAGCAAAACAGAAAAATGTTCGTGCACACTCCTCTATATCTGGGAGTGGCTTGACCCTGGGTAAGCCCATCTTCCTGTGACATGCTATACACGAGCTATTGGTTACCTGTTTAGCGGAGTATTCTAGCCATTGATAGAACATATTAGACTTCCAAGTGGTCGTTCTTATTACCTCTACTCTTTGTACCTGCACATGTCTTGGTTTTCTCTGGGACACTGGATCTAATTGGAGCCACTGGCGGGCTACCTTTGTAGGTATGCTGCGCCCTGTGTCTATATTGGTGCAACCTCTTGTGTCACACATAACTCTTGCTGTCACCCTTCCTTCGGCACTACAGCGTAGTCCTATGGACCGGCCATGCAACCTAATGCTTCCTGGGCCCTCCACCAATATGTCGTCGTAAGCATGCGATTTATAGTAGGTTAATTCTATTATCTCTCTGTAAGGTATCCTGCCCTGCTTTGCGGCCATGGTTCCTAGTGCCACTACGCACTCGCCTAATTGTTTCTGCCCTTGCCTACCTTGCTCTGCTCCATCACTTTGTTTCACTCCTGCCAGGATGAGCAATAGGGTTAGTAGTACTGCCGCTATTATTCCTATTTTAACTCCTCCCCCATACTGCCTGGGCCCTCAAGCCTTCCCTGGGCTGGTCTACCGAGGGGCTGGTCTCGCTCCGGGGCTTGTGTCTTCTGCGTCTGAGTCTCCTGTGTCTGTGTCTGACCTTTCTGTGTCCCTAGCTTCACCTGTTTCTGAGCTGTGGCTTTCTTCTCCTTCTTCTCTTTCTGCCTCTGCTCCCTCCGCTCTATCTGTTCTCTCTGCCCTTGGGCCCTCATCAACGTCCCTGCGGCCATCAGGTGACGACTCATGAGATTCATTGCCAGTCACTGTGGATGGGGTGCTTCCCTCCGAGGTGCTCTCTGATGACACCCTCTCTGGTAGCGACCCACTGCTGTCACTCCGGGCTCTGCCTGGGTCCCGCCTGAGCGCCAATGGTACAGACCTCCTGGTCCCCTGTTCCTGCAGGGAGGCATCGCCTTCCCCTTCTGGATGACCCCCTACTTCCTTTGGGGCGGCTTCGCCCTCCCCTTGTGGATCTGGGGGAGCTGCTCTCTGTTTGGCTCTAGGCCGAGGTATAGGTCTCTCTGGGTTGTTAGCTCTGCAGCAGTGGTTAAGATGGAACCAAACGTCCTTACCTTCAACTTTCAAGGCAGTTGGTGTGGCTAATATGACTTTGTATGGACCTACCCTTCCTGGCTGGTCCCACTTCCTTTTGAACACCTTGACGTATACCCACTCTCCAGGAAGTATTCTCTGAAGGTCTTCTGGGATTTCGACCCTTCTGTCCTCGGTGGTGCCTTTCACCTGCTGGAACACGGCCCTGTGGATACGAGTCAGACTTCGTAAATAGTCAAACATTTCGCCTTGCAATTGCTCCAGCAAGGGCCCTTCGTAGGGACCTCTCAGGTATGGTATTGGCATGGGTTGATCCGTAAGCATTTCATGTGGTGTTAGATGCATGATTCTGCTGGCTTGTGAGCGCATAGACATTAATGCAAGCGGTAAAGCATCCACCCAATTAAGCTTATCTCCACTTACTCCACAGACTTCTTGACACAGAAATTTTGCAACTGTTCGGTGGTCTGATTTTGCGGTGGCTTTTGCCTCCACCCATCTACTGTATGACCACTGATATATCTCATTCCTCTTGCTCTTGACTGTGGTCCCATGTCTATATAGTCTAACATGAGGTGTCTGAAAGGACCGTCTGGTGGCGGTATATGAGCCAGTGGGGCTGTAAAGACTTTCCTGATGTTGTATCTTGCGCAAGTTTCGCATTCACTTAGTACTCTATCTACTGTGGCTGCCATGAATGGTGACCACCATACTGCTTGCAATTTCCGTAGGATCTCCCCCCTTGCGCAATGGTCATTACCATGCGCCCAAATTATTGCATGTCGTAACAGTAAGGTTGGTAGTACAAAATGGCCATGACTATCTCGCCAGAGACCATTTGTTGGACCCTGTTGCATTGTTCTGATGGCTCCTCGTTTCACCCATAGGCGTTTTTCGGCCTCACTTACTCTGTTTTGAGCGGTTATAAGAGAGGACATGGTAGTGAGGGGTTCACAGTCTTGTATGGTTAATATGGGTGCCATTATTGCACCTATTGCTGCATGTTTAGCTGCCACATCAGCAAGGTTATTCCCTTTGGCTATCAATGAATCAGTCTTTTGGTGGGCTGGACATTTAATTACTGCTAAAGTTGTGGGAAGAAGCATGGATTCAAATAGGTCAAGGATGGCTCCTCCATGAGTTACAGGAGTGCCGTCAGCTCTGCGAAACCCTCTTTGTTTCCATATGTTAGCATGAACATGGCAAACGCCATAGGCATACGCTGAGTCTGTGTATACATTTAGCGACTTCCCCTCCACTAATTTACATGCTGCTGTTAGAGCTTTTATCTCCGCGAGCTGGGCTGAGCAGGGCTGAGCAAGTTTACATGATTTCAATGTCACGAAAGTTTGGTCATCGTTGTTGAGTTGGACAACCCCGTAGCCTGCGTGGGTACCAGTGGCGTCATGGAAACGTGACCCATCAACAAACAGTGTGAGATCAGCCGGAATTGGTTGGTTATGTAAATCTTCCCTAGCACGCATAAATTTCTCTGTATCATGAATACAGTCATGTGGCGTACCTTCTGTTGGTAACACCAGTTTTGTGGCTGGGTTAATGATGGTACAGCGCTGAATGTTAAGTTCAGGGACTGATAGGATTACCTCATAGCCCGTGCGTCTGGCTTGTGTTAAAACAAATTGTGGACTTGTCAATAGCGCATGAATTTGGTGGGAAGTGTACAACGTACAGGATGTCCCATGGTCAGTGATGATGCTTTCTGAAAGACAGCTGCGGCTAGCCCCTGATAGCAAGGTGGCAAACCAGCCTCTATGTTGTCCAGCTTGGTGCTATAATATGCTAAAGGTTGCTTTCCCGTAGGTGTGTCTTGCATAAGCACTGCGCAGGCAAAGCCTGACCTTTCAGCCACATATAGATGAAAAGGTTTGGTATAGTTAGGAGTCCCCAACGCTGGAGCGGATTGCATGTCTATTTTTAGAGCCTGGAACGCTCCTTCTGCTTCCTCTGTCCATACCAACTGTGCTGTGTTATTGGTTTGTTCTGTTGCCCTTATCAGAGCCCTGAGTGGAGCGGTTTTTATGGCATAGTCACAAATCCATGGCCTGCTGTAGCCTGTCATGCCCAAAAAAGATAGCATCTGGCCCACCGTTTGTGGTTGCGGGGCCTTGATCACTGCTTCTAATTGAGAAGTGCAATATATCTTTTGTCCCCACATAGCCTTCTCCCCAAATAGTCTACCGACTGTTGGCAGAACTGCAGTTTGTTTTTACTGACCTTGTGTCCTCCTTCTGCTAAAGCTGTGAGCACGGCAATGGAGTCTTTCTCACATTGGTCTTTTGTAGGGCTACAGATAAGCAGATCGTCTACATACTGCAGCACTGTGCTTGGCACGTTCAAACGTGCTAGATCTTGCGTCAACACGCGGTTAAAGATAGAAGGGGAATCCGAAAATCCTTGCGGAAGCATATTGCTGATTTTTGTACGTAAAGGCAAACAAATATTGAGAATCTGGATGTAGTGGTACACTGAAAAAGGCTGAACATAAATCAATAACTGTGTACCACTGGATGTCTTGCGGGATGTTTGATAGCAACGTGTGTGGGTCTGGAACGTTTGGTACTTCCCTGTCTACCACCGCATTAACTGCTCTCAAATCGTGGACTAGACGGTAATCTGTTGAATTTGGTTTTTTGATGGGAAAAATGGGTGTGTTGCAAGGGCTTTTAATTTTTACCAACACCCCTGCTTCCACCAAACGCAAGGGCTTTTAATTTTTACCAACACCCCTGCTTCCACCAAACCCTTAATCGTTGGCCTGATACCATCAATCGCATGCTGCTTGAGAGGATACTGTTTCTGATATGGTAGATTAGTGTGTGGCTTCAGCTTAATGTGAACAGGTTCAGCTGATTTTATCAATCCTACATCAGTCTTATGAGCTGTCCACAACTGGGGTGGAACTTGGTTTAACATTTCATCATGTTCTGCAGTGACTACCATATGTGTGGGTGTGTTTCCATCTACCATTACCTTGCCTGCTACTGCCTCATCACCTACTTTGACAGAGACCCTGATAAACTGCTTATCTTTTGAGATGTGAATGTACTTATTCTTTGTGGGCATCCACTCTTGCACCTGCAGGGCACGCTTGACCATAGGACCAAGATGATGAGACTCATAACCTTCTGTCACTAACAGCGTGACGTGCGGCGTGCAATTTGGCACCTAAAACCACCCAGACAATTCTTCCGGAAGGCGGACGGCCACTGCCACGCCTTCTGGTCCCAAAAACATGTCTTCACTTGTGATTAGACATGGTTTCTTGTTGATTACTGCGTCCCAACATTCTTGGTAATCTACATGAGTCAGATCTTTGTCATACATGAGCGTGCAGTGCAGTGGCAGAGTGGGGGTATGTGCTGTGTCATAGTGGAGTCGAATCCACACCTCCCATTCAGTCCATGCCTGTTTGAGGTGTGACTCTTCTGGTGCCAGCTGGAGCCAATAAGCAAGTGCTTGTTGTTTTTCTGTCGTGCCCAGGGGAAGCTGTGACATCATGTTTTGTGGGGGTTCGTCAGGGAATTCCAAATACAGTCCATCTTGGGTGCACATGATCTTTGCTTTCAATGGGCATAGAATGTCTCTTCCTAACAGGTTTACTGGGGTATGGGCTGAATATAACAAGGGTGCACATATGATTTTGCCTGCAATGAGCATTTGAACGGGCTCCGTCAGTGGTATGACTTGTGATTTCCCAGAGAAGCCTATTGTTTTTATAGATGACGTGGAGAGGGGGAACCCGGAACCTTATTTTCCAATGCATGAATACGTAGCCCCTTTGTCTACCATAAAAGGGTATTCACGCTCGTGAATGACAACAGGTATGATTGGTTCATCATGTGACTGTAGTGATATAGCTGGTGACATTAGTTCCCCCTCAGGCTTCTCCGGGCACCCCTACCAAGGGTGCCCCTGCTCCGTGTTGGGCCAGTTCTGTGCTGGACCCTCCCATGGATTACTAGAACATTGGCTCTGTATATGGCCTGGTTGACCACACCCCCAGCATAGATTGTCAGGTGGAGTCGGATTAGCTCCTGGGTAACTTGTAGCCTCTTGGTGCTTGCTGCTGGTAATAGTAATGGTGATGCGTGGCATTGGCAGAATTGTCATTTCCCGCTGTGTTTGGATTTGTTGGGACTGGCTGTAGAGACGCTTGGGGCTGGACGGCCTGTGAAGCTGTTTGATTTGCCATTACCATGGGGGCCTGAACTTTAGTTTTGTCAGTCTCCTTCTTGACCAACTTACTTAGTTCTCCCAACTGCAGCTGTGTCAGTTTGTTGGCCAGCTGTTTGTTATCCTCTTCCATTTTCTTTTTGTCTTTTCTGTAGAGCTCCACATGATGGATAATGTGTTCTGAAAACAGTGGCCAGTCCATCTTCATCAATCCTACCACGACCTCTAGGCGTCGCTGTACATCTTCTGGCATGGCTTTTTTAACCTTCATTTTGAACAGACTCTGAGTCGTTTTATTAGCATTCCACGCTTCTCCTGTCTCTTCCTTCCACCTTTTCTGGAAGCTGTGTAGGAACTTGGAGGGACATTCTTCATCCGCCATGGTCTCTCCCTCCAACTTGGATGGGTCTGTCTTTGCCGGGTAGTGCATTCTCAGCTGCTGCCACACCCATGAACGGTAGTGCCCAAAACTCTCATCATCGTATACATTGTTACCAAATGCTGCACTTAAGCGAGCGTCAGTGAATATTTCCAGGGTGGTCTGTTTTCCTGCCACATAGGTGAGTATAGCTTTGATGTCTTCTAGGGCCAACTGTATGCCAGCTGTGGTTTCTTCTAAAGCCATTATCCATTTATCGGCCCCATCTGTCAGCACTGGTAGGTGTTCTGCCAGGCCTATCATGTCCATGAAGGGCCAGGGCTCATACTGTTTTCTTCCGCCAGTTTTTGTTACAAGGGGGCACATGTGGGAACCTTCGCTCTCTTCATTCGACAGGTCTACCAGTAGGTTACCGACTCTTCTCCCGCTTCTTAGCTCCATGCCAACTTGGTCTTGGCTTCTTCTATCTGTTATCTGTCCTTTGTCAGTGATCTGTGCCTCCTCTGACTGTGCTCTATCGGATTCCATAGTGCCTTGGAGTTTCAGAGTGATATGCTCCGTTGTGGAGCTAACTCTGAGTTCCCTCTGTCTCTGCTGGGAAGCCCTATCCTCCTCCAGGCGTTCCTCTAATTTGTCTAATTCCTGAGTCATACGCAGTACCCTCTCTTCAGCTCTCCGGGCAGCTCCTTCCAACTGCCGGAGTATCTGTTGGTCTAGGGTGCCGGCCGGTGATGCTCCCCTTGGGGCACCTTCCCCGAGACCGTGGCCGCCCCCATTGGATGGTTCGTTTTTCATCTTCTGGCCTGGGTGTGATGTGGGGTCGATGGTGGCCGTCCCCTGACGCTCTTCCTCCTGGCGCACCCGACGGCGCTCCGTCTCCCATTCCAGCCATTCTTGCCACTGTCGCTCCTCCAGGGCACTCAGGGGTCTGGATTGTGGTACCAGTCCCTCCTCCTTTTTCCTTCGTGATACTACTGTGGGGGACCTGGACTCCTCCAAAGGGAGGCTCGAGCAGCTTGAATGGTGAGCAGACTGTTTCATAGGGAGGCTCATAGGGAGGCTCGAGCAGCTTGAATGGTGGGACTTGTATTCGTCCTCCCTTAATCGCCTCGGCTTCCCATTCCCTTTCTGTGCCAGGGGTGGGGCTCGCCTTCCTCTAGGGGGAGTGCCCTCTGCACTGGCGAGCTCTGCCATCTCCAGGTTGGTTGGTTGCTCAGCGTCCCTTCTCCTCTTACTAGTAAGTTCCTTTGAGTATAATTCAAACTCAGTGGGTTCTCTGTCCCCATCGTCGTCCGACGATCCGTCAGTACTGTCTGTCTCCGAGGGAGGCGCCGTTTCCAGTGGTAGCTTTCTCCGCGGTCCCTGTTGTTTCTTCTTCTTGACCTCTTGCTTCGTATTCTTGGTCAAGGTCACTGTGAATTTCCCTTGCAATTGGCCCTCCATTTCCATGGCTTTTGAATCCACTAGTGGATATTGTCCTATTATTGGCTGTGTTGGCTCCTGCAGGTATGGGGGCGGTGGTGGTGTGGGCAGTGGTGGCGCTGTAGGCACCACTTCTTCTTGATCCTGGTGTTCTTTTTTCTTTTCCTCCAGCTGCACCATCTGTTTTCTTCCCCCTGCTTGTCTGAACCATCCCAATACTTCCCTCTCCTTAGCTCTCTTGTTCTTTTTCTTATAACTGGCTTTGGTGTCTCTGGCTTCAGTGTGTCTCAATTCTGACTCCACTTCATTACAGCACGCTAGATTGAAAGTACCTTCCATAGGCCAGCGATTTTTCCCTGATGTTCTTTTGTGCCATTTGCTCACACAACGTTAGATGCGTTTCACTCGACTTTGGTGTTGCCGCACTGGGGTTAAGACCCCTTTTTCCATCTTTCCCTGTTTGGCTCCCATGAAGCCTTGTTTGGCTTCACTGGTTCTTGTGATCTCTGGCTGTTCGTCTGTTTCTTTTGTGCGTATCAGTACTATGATCTTCCCTACTGTTATGGCAGTTTTATATTTCTTTTCTCTATATGGGTTGTACTCGACCCTGACCAGTCCCCTTGGGAGATTTGGGTTAGACACCCAAATTTCCCTGTCTCCCACTTTTCTGGGCACGACAACAATTTGCAGCGGTGTATCCCACCCCGCCTGCTTGGCCTTGTATTCTTATCTGGTGCAGAGGAAGTGAAGCTACTGGTCCATTCTTATAATTATCACACAAGCTCTGTAATAGTGGGTTTAGTGAGTAAGGAACCCACAGTCTGCGCAAAATCACTTCCCATGGGGCACCTGGGAACTCTTCTTTTACTTTTTTCAAATTAGTGAATTTAGTGATTTGCCAGAGTTTTTGTTTAATCTCTTGCTCGTCCTGCCAATGTTCTGCCCCCTCGTTATCTACGTAGGTTCGCTCCAACCAAAAATGTGTGCGTATCCCCCTGTATTCTACAGAACCCTCTGTACTGCAGTGTTCTTCTTCCCAAATCTCATCTCCACTGTTGTCTCCCTCTTCCATCTATTTTTAGGTGCTCTTTATTTAGTCTCTGATCTCACCTCTTTAATTTTACAACGGTGAAGTTTATGTACTAAATTTATTGGTTAGGTCTTTTCTACTGTCTATACTTCTTGTCCCCCTCTTTTATGTCTGTTAAGTCAATCGTCCAGTAGTTTATCAGTCTTTTTACATTCACAATTTTCTTCAACACTTTACTATATTTATAACAACTTTATATGTTACACTTAGATATGTTACAATTTTACACCTTGATCGATCTGCTAACTGTTCTCTTATCTTTTAACTCTTTATCATTCTGCCCGTGCAGTCCTGTCTCCCCGACACAACACTCCCGCCCCTACAAGCTTACAGGGGTGTTGGCACGGTAGACAGCGGTATCCACAGATATGCTTTTCATGTATTGAACTCTTTATCTTCTCTTTTATTTTCTTGGCATTCCGTCCGCGCAGACCTGCCGTCCGACACAACACTCCTGCCCCTACAGGCTTAAAGGAGTGCTGGCAAGATAGGCAGTGGTAACCACGAATATGCTTTTATGTATCTCTTCTCTTTTTCTTACTCTTTTTTAACTCTTTACCGGTTATTTTTCTCTCCCCTGTATAACTCTTACAGGTTTCTTCTTCTCTTGTGCACTTCTTATTCTGTTTGTCTTTTTAATACTTTAAATATTTTAACTACCTTACTACTTGTACTACGTTTGTTACCATACATCCAGCACACAAACATTCACTCTTTCCACTCCAAGATCACACTTATTGTAGCTGACTCAACCGTCTCCAGTGAGGTTAGTTGTATCTCAGTGATATCCTTAGTTATTTTCCAATCAATTAGCACATCATAAATAGGTTCTTTAGGGGAGGGAAATTCGCCAAATACCTTTGACTTGGGCGGCCCGAGCACTGCACCCCAGACACACCCGGTTTAGGCAGAAAAAGGCTCTGCTTACCTTATTTGGTGGCCACCTGTATGTCTGGCGTGCAGCCCAGTGCTGCCGGTCTCCGGCTCTGACTTCCTTTCCCTCCTGGCTGGCTCGCCACTTGATGAGGCGAAAATCTGTGCCTGGAATTGGGCCAGTTGGCTCCCGACCTCGTCCTCACCTTTTCTTCAAATCGTCCTCTGTGTTAATTTTTAGTATCTTAGGTTCGGTTGGCTGGTACTCAGAGAAACACTGGAGACCAATTGAATTCGGCACAATCGAGTTTAATGTGTTCACAAGCTTCAACACATACAACTCATGAGTTAGGCTCCGGAGCAAGACTGAAGACTTTCTGAGCTCTCCCTTTTATGCTGGTGAAGATTCGAGAGAATCGCCACCCTTTTCCTTTTAGCCCTTCCTACCCGGGCCCAAACCTACTGGTGGCAGGCCTTTTTGCTTTTGTTCAGACGTGCCTGAACTTGCCCGGGCATGTCTTAATGGTGTAATCTTTTTCCCCCGGCCTGGAAATCCCCAAACTCTCCCACCATTAGGTTTGAACTCGGGTTCACACCATTTTTTAAAAATATATGGAACTTGGGGAGTATTTCTATAAGGTCCCTTGTGCTTTCATGTAATATAAAACCTTAGAGTGTGTGTGTGTCTATTATTCCACTTCCAGGCAGTACATGGTATGGTATGTGTGTGTTTTCAATATATGAATACAAAAACTTGTGTAAAAGTGTTTTGCCATACATGGATACATAAAAACATCATTATATGAACTTCAACCTTCCTCAACTTTACTGATTAATGATTAATGATTAAATCTTACACTACATATGACAGACACCATTTTGTAGTTATCATATAATTTATTTGTAATTACAGTGAATTTCATTTCAATGTGGATGCTTATATCACATTTTAGTTAATACATCGGTTGAAAATATGGCAACAAAAAATGTTAGGACATTCATTTACATAACTCATTGTTTCACTTTATAGTTCATGTGCAGAAAATGACCAATTAACAGTCCTACATTCTCTCCCTGTCCATGCTCTCAACAATTAAGATAGGATTACTTTTTTAACTTTTGTAATGTCCCTCACATAGAATACTCAGACTACAGTACATCTTAGGCAGAACACACACAAACAAAGGGAGAGGAGAAATCATGGAGACCAAAAACAACAACAACAACAACAGCAGCAGCAGCAGCAGCAGCAACATTTTTTGTTAACAAGTGTCCTGTTCGGCAACTCAGCGTACAGAATGAAGAGTCTGTGCCTTGTGATGCCAGAACAGAACAGAATGAAGAGTCTGTGCCTTGTGATGCCAGAACAGATTTGCTGTAAGGTCAGATTTGCTGCAAGGCAATGCACACAAACATGAGCATTTCTTATCTAAACTACTGACCATACTTCATGTATTAGAAGCTAATGCTGCTGCCGTGGTCCTGCCAGATGCCTGCTGCTGCTGCTGTTATCATTAGTCATACCTCTACGGTTATTATACATATGATTATTGTCACATATGTATACTATCAGATATTAATATATACTTTCAACATACTGTACCACAATAGCCAGAACCATAATTATAATATTATTACTTTAATTAATGTTGTTGTAAGCGATTACCGTTATTGTCTGTCCTGCATCTCTCTCTGTCTCTGTCTCTCTCTGTGTCATACGGATTACTGTTAATTTATCATGTTGATCTGTTCTGTACGACATCTATTGCACGTCTGTCCGTTCTGGAAGAGGGATCCCTCCTCAGTTGCTCTTCCTGAGGTTTCTACTGTTTTTTGGGGGGGAGTTTTTCCTTATCCACTGCAAGGGTCATAAGGACAGAGGGATGTAGTATACTGTAAAGCCCTGTGAGGCAAATTGTTATTTGTGATATTGGGCTTTATAAATAAAATTGATTGATTGATTGATTGATTGATAAATAAATACATGAATACATAATAATAACAATCATAATATTAACTGCTCACTTATTAAATGCAATCATTTCCTGTTGTGTTCATATGTAACATCATAATTTAACTGTTGCATCTTTTCTAAGTTACTGATCAGAATTTTGAACACTAGAGGGATACAGAAAACATGCAACATCAAGCCTGTCTATTTTCTTTAGACATGTATACATGAAACAGTTGCATATGAACACACCTGGGGTCCGTTTCACAAAGCAGGTTCAACAAAATCTGGGTCTAATCCTGAACTCTGAGTTGATCTACTCTGAGATAGGAAACTCTGAGTTTCCGGTTCCAGAACAGCTGATTTGAATCAGTTTAATCTACTCGGAGTAGTTTCACCTGGAGTTAAGCGCGTGCACCACAACTATAAAAAGCCAGTATCAATGGAGCCCCGATTCGATGAGTCACCATGGCAACGGGGAAGAGGAGGGCTGCGTTTTTCACCCCACTAGAATTAGAAATCTTAATGCGCTCCTACGGCGAGTTTGCACACGTTTTGAAAAAGAAGTGCAACACCGCTGCAGCTGCAAAAGAGAGGGAGATGGCGTGGGAGAACATTGCTGCTCGG
>NC_065509.1:1300249-1302801 GCF_006386435.1 Epinephelus moara | reverse complement strand
GGTAACTGACCGAGAGCTTAAGTTACCTCTCTCTCTGAAACAGGCTAGAGTTACCCCTCTTTCTCTGGTTTGAGTTACCTCCCTTTTTGAAACGGAAAACTCAGAGTTTCCCTCATTTCAGGGTTAACAGACTCTGAGTTTTCACTAAACCTGCTTTGTGAAACGGACCCCAGGAGTGAAAGAACCACAAAGTCTAACATGCATAAATACATACATTCACAGTCGTAACAGAGACCAACAACCAACATGTGGCAGACAGAGACCAACACATCTACAATCACTAACAACTGTGAAAACCATGATTGTATCAATTAACTCTGTACACACTACACTGTTCACAACAGCTAACACTCCACTCATTCCACCTGTAACACATGATTTGTTTCATCTCACATCTCTACACAATGATCACATACCACATACTAAAAACATTTCCACACAATACACTCAAATCTCCCTACAATACACAATCTTTACACGGTGGAGTGGGACAGACTCTACACTAACACAAATTCACGTGAGTGCAAACCTACACAATGTCAACACAACAACAAACTACAAGTCAGTTTCCTCTTAAAACCCTACAGATAAACACAATGACAACAGTAATAACACCACCACTACCTACATTTGCACTGGGACTTTGTATGAGTCACATGAAGCTACATCGCAAAGACTACACAAACCAACCTGATCTAATCCACATCTAAATAACACTACACATCCACCTCTACATCCTCAAAGTCCTCAAACAACCTGTCTAAGTCCTCTAGCTCACCCTGATCATCTCTCACACTGAAACTACACAGAATATCTTCATGATCACTGAAGTACGTGGGCATCACTGCATATTCCACATCATACTGTGCTGTTTTAACATAAACGTGATCAATTAATGTCGCCTTCTCTGTTGTTTCTTGTGTTACATGCTGATGAAATCCTTTTTGCCCCATGAATTTACAAATTGATGATTTTTTCAAAATGTTTTCATTAAAATCTCCCATTACTACAATTGTGTCACTAATTGGATTCAACCAATCAAGTAATTTCCCCAGATTTTGTTTAAATAAAGAATTTGGATAACATGGTGGACAATAAATTACTGCCATTACAAAGTTAAATTTGCTACACAGGCACACCAAACACTCCAGATTCAAATTGGGTGCCTGCAGGATGCTACAGTCCAAATTGCCCACACTGTACAAACCAACTCCATCATGTTCTAGATCCTGGAGCTCTAACAATTCGGGGTTACTGCTGCTGTAACACAAACCTCGCGGACGACTGTGGAAAGTATATCCATCAATTTGGAGACTGTCTAACAAGGACTGTGCAGTGAGCCATGTTTCTGTGACAGCAATACCGTTGAGCTGTAAATGTGTCACAAACACATGCAGAGGTTCTGGGTTTTTACCCATCACCTTCTGCAAACACCACTGTCTGACCTTATAAAACACAGCCATCTGTGTCTCATTCAGAGACCTAACTAAAGCTAAACCCTCACTTCTACACATCACATTCCTCTTCCTCTCCAACTGCGCTACCTGTCTACTACCAACAACCAAATCCGGCACATTCTCCAGATGTTCTTGTAACTGCTCCTCTGCTATCTCAGATCCCTGCTGCTGCCTTCTCTCCTCTAAACACTCAAGGCGTTCAACTTCCTGTTCAGGGCACAGCTCCCCCCAAGCATCCTCCTCATCTACGCCATGCTGCTCTGCAATCTCCTGCGCACGCTCTAAATCTACATCAAACACTGCTCTGTTATCCTTCACCACATCCTTAACCGCATGTACCAACCCGTCAGTAAATGTCACACTTCCACCCTCATGGAACTGTTCAAACAGCTCAAAGCCTTCAGGTTTGAGGTCTGAGTCAGTTCTATAAGGAAGGAACAACTGCAGCAAACTCTGAAAATGCGCCTCCGGATGTTTTTCCAAACTAACGCGCATGTACCTAACAACCGCAAACTGAGTACGTGTTCTCCTCAAAATGAAGCCCAAATCATTTTTCAATCGATTCATGTTCGTAGACTTTTCGTTTTTGGCAAGAACACGATACTCCGACGCAAATGTCGCCATACACATATTTTCAAACACATTACCGTCGGGCCTGTTCCTATATCTATCCACGAAGCTTGTCATCCACTTCTGTGGACTGTCTTCTGTCCTAAGATCATGTGCAGATGCTCTCTGCTTCAAAACACTGAGGGGTAAACTCATCTTCACTATATTACTCCCTGTCGGCACAAACACAACCTTCCTAGAGACTTTCCTCTTTGATAAAGCTTATAGTTAGGGCTGGCTCAGGCTTGCCCTGTACCAGCCCCTAGTTAGGCTGACTTAGGCCTAGTCTGCCGGAGGACCCCCCTATAATATCTCGTATTCTATTACTGCATCTTGCTAACTCGGCCATTCTGGATGTCACTAACTCGGCTTCTTCTCCGGAGCCTTTGTGCTCCACTGTCTCTCAGATTAACTCATATGACAGCGGTGCCTGGACAGCGTGACGTGTGTGGTTGTGCTGTTGCCGTGGTCCTGCCAGATGCCTCC
>NC_065509.1:1289426-1300159 GCF_006386435.1 Epinephelus moara | reverse complement strand
TGAGGCAAATTGTGATTTGTGATATTGGGCTTTATAAATAAAATTGATTGATTGATTGATTGATAAAGTGTCCCAGAGCTCACTTGTATCCTTGTGTAAGTCCCTTAGGATGGAGGTGGCTTTCTCCATACTTAATAAATGAAGAAATTCCCCCAGCCATCTATCTCTGGAGAAGCAGGAGGGTTTCCTCACCTTCCATTTCATTAAAATCATACGTTTTGTTGATAGGCATGCAAGGGCGATTAATCTTTGATGCTTATTACTTTGAATATTTTCAACAGGGGCGCACAACAGGCATGTTGTAGGAGAAAGCTGGAGATCCATATTGAGAATCCCTGACGTCATATATGCCACCTCATTCCATAGGGACTCAATGGCTGGGCAGTGCCATAGCATATGGAAAAGCGTTCCCATTTTCCCACAACCATGCCAGCATTGATCTGAGAGGCTTTGGTCCATCTTTTTTAGTCTCACAGGAGTGAAATATGCCCTGTGCATTATCTTCATCTGTATCACTCTATATCTTACACAATTACTCATATTAATTGATTTCCTCCACAAACTATCCCATTCGCATAATGATAAATGAATTCCAAGATCTTGCTGCCATCGCAGTTGGGTTGGGACATTGCAATTAGGGGATGAAATACATAAAAGTCTATAAAGTTTGGAGACTACTCCTCTCCCATGGGCAATATCCTCCAGCTTCTTGTCCGTTTCCATATGGCTACTAATGGCACTACCCGACATTGACAGTTTGTTTAAATTGACTTTAAGTTGTGCATATGTTAGAAATGAATTGCTGCTCAGTCCAAAATTAGTTTTGAGTGCAGAAAGTGGAAGTATTGAACAATCCCTCAGCACTTGGCTGAGCCGAAGTACTTTCAGGCTCTGCCATATTTTATCGGATAATGGATTCCCACCTGTTGTTAATAGTGGATTGTTCCATAAGGGACACGATGGGAGGGAGATTCCACTGGTGCCCAAGTTACTATACAGTTTTTTTACAATGTCACATGAAAACTTGATGATTGGGTTATCTAATTTGGATGGCAGTTTAGGACAGTACCATAATGAGGATAAAGAAATGGACCTGTTACATTCCCTGATTAATTCTCTCTCCAGCCAGTCCCAGGTGCCCTTTGTCGTGATATTACTGTAGCCCCAAGAGAGTGGAAATCTCGCATTGTATGAGAGGTAATACAAAGATATATCTGGGACACCCAGACCACCTTGAGATCTTAGTTTTGAGAGCTTTTTGCAGTTTATTTTTGGTTTCTTGTCTTTCCATAAAAAGCTGGTGAATAGAGCCTCAATCTCCTTAAACCAGCCTTGTGGAAATTGTACTGGGAGGGCAGAAATAATGTACGACAGTCTGGGTAGTATATTTGTCTTTATGACCTCTGCTCTACCCCATAGTGACAGTGGGAGAGCCGTCCATCTTTTAATGTCTTCTCTAATTGTTCTTACTAGGGGAGGGCCGTTAAGCTGAAAAATTTTGGAGATCGTTGATCTAATGGTTATTCCTAAATACCTCATTCCTTCAGTTTTCCATACAAAGGGGGTATTGCTCAGGTCCACTGAAAATGTTTTAGAGTTCAAAGATATTGCTTTGCTCTTACTCCAGTGATTTGGTATCCTGAGAACTTGCCGAAGGATTTGATTAATTCCAAAACTTTTGATATTGAATGAACTGGGTTTGATAGGGTTAATAAAATGTCGTCTGCATACATGTTTAACTTAAAGTCGTAGCCACCTATTCTTATGCCAGTTATGTCAGTATTCTCACGGATGGCGCATGCTAGTGGCTCCAGAGCTAAAACAAAAATAAGTGGGCTCAGGGGGCAGCCCTGTCTTGTGTCGTGATAGAGATGAAAAGGCGTTGAGATCTGACCATTAACTAACTAATTAAGGACTATTATACAGGGCCTTTAACCACTGGGTAGCAAATTGTCCAAAACCATATTTTGACACTATCTGGAACAAATAAGACCACTCTAGTCTATCGAAAGCTTTCTCCGCATCCAGTGACATCGCTACAGCTGGACACTGGAGGGAGCAAGCTTTAAACATGACTTGAAGCAGTCTTCTCATATTGTTGGCTGGGAGTCTGCCTTGTATTAATCCTACCTGGTCAATGTATACCGAGGAGGTGATAACTTTCTCTAGTCGAAAGGCCAGAACTTTTGCGAACACCTTATAGTCGTTGTTTAGTAGACTTAAAGGCTGAAAATTTCCCATGTCTAAATGGTCTTTTCCTGATTTGGGAAGGAGTGAAATTGTGGCTGAGCGCATTGTCACTGGCATTGACTGGTGTTCAATAATGTTATTGTACAATTGGGTTAGGACTGGAGACAAGATGCTCTGAAATTGTTTGTAGAATTCTATAGTGTAGCCGTCTCCCCCTGGAGATTTGCCGTTTGCGAGCTTTTTGATTGCAGTGAGGATCTCTGTACCCCGGACCGGTGCCTCCAATTCATCTCTATCCAGTGTACTCAATTTAGGAAGGGGGATGTCCTCAAGGAAATCCACCATCTTGTGCTCCTGTTGTTGACATTCGGCCTGGTAAAGTTTGGAGTAAAACTCTTTAAAAGCAGAGCTTATTAAAGCTTGTTCTGCAGTAATATTCCCACTGCTGTCCTATATTGCTGGTACTGAGTGTTTGTTCTCCTGCTACTTAAGCTGATAGGCGAGCATTTTACCTGCTTTATCATCACTCTCACAATGTCTCCTACGTAGACGATACAGGGCAAAGGCAGTCTCTTCGTGGAGTATTGACTGTAGGTCAGCTCTTGCCATAACAAGCTTCCTCTTCAAGGCTAAATTTGTTGTTTCAACCATATGTTGGGTCTCTTTCTTAATTTCTGCTAATAGTATGATTTTCTTTTCATTTCTTAACCTACGTTTGGCAGTTGAATGGGCAATTATCCAGCCCCTGCACGTTACTTTAAATGCTTCCCAAACCGTTTGAATGGAGGAGACTGAATTCATATTTATTCTAAAGAACTCTTTGGTTCAACACTTCAACAACTGCTTGCTATACTGATTTACCCAAACTTCATTTCCTCCTCTCTTATAAACTACCTTGGTCTTGTTTTCCATACTCCTATACGCCATTTCAAAGATCTCCTGATTAATGCCTACACTCATAAACAACTCCTCTACACTACCAAACACTTTCCACTGCTTTCTTAACAGACTTCAAAATAGACTTCGCTGTGTCTTTTCTCATGTTATTCCTGCGTTCAAAACAACCGCAGACTGGTTTGGCTTCTGACTGAGGATCCTCAAACAGCCTCCTTCTTGTCACACGTGCATTTTTTTTCTTCTATTTTACAAATAAATGTACACTCAGAAACAGGTTTTGGGAAATTAAAACGACATACCGTCTTCTTTTTCCTACATGACTTTGAATGTCGTTTGGAATGTGTTTGCACTGATGACACAATGTCCAATAATGCGTCATCATCTGAGGGTAACTCACACGATACGTACTTATCAGTAAACTCTACAACCTCCTCATCTGTATTCTTATCAATTTGGGGAGCACCCTCAATCCAAAACAGACAGTGAACATGAGGAGAACCACGCTGCTGAAACTCAACCCTATAAAAGTAATCTATGATTTTGCCAATTGGTTGAGAAGGAGACATGAGAACCTCTTTCAGAAAACAATGCCATCTGTAATCAAACATCCTCGCTGCTGTAACCGGGTTACCACGCAACAACTGACACCTGTCTGCCCACTCCAAATTCTCTACCATCTGCATTCTGCCTTCCTGCTTCAGGATGCTGGTCAGGAGATTCTGCCAGGGCAGATCTGCAGACAAAAACAAACAAAACCATGTCGGAATCCCTAACTGACGCATACAGGCCAAGACGTCCTTCTGCACTGACATCCAAAAGGCAGGCGTCCCACGGACGGGCTTTAAAAACCTAAACCCATCATCACACTGCAACAACTGCTTCAGAGACTCCTCATCCTTCAGCATACTCTGACTAATCCTTTGAGACCTTTGACCTCCCTTACCTTTACGCAACGCCACAGAAACACTCGACATCACCTGATCTATCTCTGACATGTACTGAGCAAAAAATGTGTACTCTACATTACGTGCAAAACGACCATCGCAGTGCATAATCCTATTGTTGAAATAATGCAACAGACTCAACTGATAACACCGACTGTCATGGAAGGTCTTCTGACCCAGAGGAAACAATACAGGGAAACTCTTTGCTTCATTACTCCGGTCAGAAAGCATCCTAACTGGACTATTTCCCTCTGCAGGCGCTATATTCACAATATCATCGAAATACTGATCTAATGCTTCCTGACCAATATCAACAGGCATAAGACAAGTGTCCTGAAACATGCAGTGCTGCTGTCTGTCATGTAACATTTCATCTTGTGCTATATCTGCTGATTCTGCTAGATTATCAACCTCAGCCTTTTCTACAACCTGACCAGCAACCTCATTTCCTGTACAGCTTCATCCTCACTAGCTGATCCAGCCTCTTCCCTGTCCCCATCTTCCTGCCTACAAAACTCATTAATCCACTCCTCATTAAACTCTATGTCTCTATAATGAATATTGGTCCTCTTTAAATACTCCAGCGCCTGTCTTACATGCAACGGATCCACAAACTGGTACTGGTAATGTCCCTTATATGTCAACTTGCGCTTTAACTTCACCTGCACCAAAGACCCTTCCATACTCGAACGCGGCAACACATTACTAGTTTGTGTAATGTTGGCAGGAACACAGGTCACTGGACCATGTACTCCATTTTGCCCCCCTTTAGGCAATGCCAACATTTTCATAAAAGGAATATGCAAGGCTATCAAATGCTGCTCTAAACCATTCAGACATCCCAGTTCTGGTGGAACGGGATCAACATCCAAGTTATTACTCCAACATTCAGCTGGCATCTCACCTGCGCTAATCTTACGATGACACGTATGACAAATCCACAGCTGACCTCTACATAACACCAACTGACAAGGCACAACACAGTGATCATTACATCTATGCAAATACTTCTCACTAATTCACTCGTCTGCAATACCCGTTGTAGCTAAACTTCTACTATACACTTCCCTTACACAGCTCTGCACCTGATTTCTAAACAACAACCTATGACGCACACAACACACAAAATCTGGACCATCTCGGATCTTTTCCAAAAACTGCTCCATAACAAAACCAAAGTCTACTGACTTCTCCATCCTCTGCTTCCTACTCAACCTGATGCTATCCATAACCCTCTGTCTGTGCTGGATGTCTTCTCTATATTTACCGACACTCATCATTTTAACCCTCTGTCTGTGCTGGATGTCTCCTCTATATTTACTAACACTCAGCGCTTTAACTTTCTCCCTGTGCTCGATGCTTTCTCTATACTTCGCCATACTCTTAGCTTTACTAATCGCTTTAACCCTCTGCCTGTGTTGGATGTTCTCTGTATATTTACTAACCTTCCTCACTTTAACACTTTCTCTATACAATATGTTTTCCTGATACATCTTCATAAACTTTACTTGACGCCTCTCCCTAAGCAACCTACTCATTTTCTCCTGTGTCCCTTTTCTCTGCCTCAAATACTTTGATTTCACAGACTTACACATTCATTACATCCAATGGCTTACTTCTCACTATCCACAACACAACATCCACAACCATCTGTCACTCTAGACCTAATGCTATAACCTGACACTTCATTAACTTTACAATAACTATAACAAGTCTGCAGTCCAGGCTTATGCACACACACAGTGTTCTCAAAATGCTGTCCCATGACATTCTCTACATAAATACACTCTGCTGACAAACCGTTACACTTGTACTTCAACCAACATCCATCATAAAAAGTACACACACTAACTCCTAACCAATCTGCTGTGACCTGGATTTCTACCTCTGTAGCCCAACTGTTCACATTTCTCATCCTGGACTGCTGAAGATACTCGGACACAGACGAATACTCACTTCTTAGAAGACTTCCGCACTTATCTGCATTTCTTTCTAACTCTTTACACACAGCTAGCCTAATCTTGGGATGGTGCTTCTGTGAGCCACTCACAGCTTGAGAGATGGCTCTGAAGAAGCAGTTACCATCAGCCACAATCCTCTCATTTAAAAACGGGACCCCTAACAACCCCACCTCTGTGGACACCGAACCACTGACCTTCTCAAAGTCTACATTTAACTTACTACACAACGCTTTACAGACATCTACACTAAGAGGATGGAAGAGCAGCTCCTCATTTGCCACAGCACTAACAAATTCTACATCTGCATTAACCTCACTAACATCAAATGCCTTAAATTTCTTCAACACACTAGTGTGAGAAGAAATTTTACGCTTTCTACTAGGGATGGGTCACGATTTTCGAATTTCGAATAGTCATTTTATTTTTGAAAAACTGATTTTTTAATGCGACTATTACTATTAGCCGTCTTATTCAAAAAGTTCCGTGTGGAACAACTTCGACAAAATAAACGAAAATGAGGTGCAGTGCAAACTCTGTGAGGCAAAGCTTGCGTATCACACGTCTACAACAAGTATGCAAAGTCATTTGAGAGCGAGGCACGCAGGAGGCGGCGAGGGACCGTAACGCCAGGGCCACACCGCCTGCGAGTAGCCTCAAAGCGCCAAGAAGCGAGGCCAGTTTCCTTTCGGCGCCCATGTTAACCGATTGTGTCATCCACACCGGCAGCGCCGCGCCGCGCAGCGCAGCTCCGTGGCTGGTTCACGCCCTGCAGTGATCGTTTCGGTGTCTGGTCTGTTTTCTGCGCGAGCGGCGAGACGCGAGCCAATGTGTCAAGCCGGGTGACGGAGACAACAGCTGGGAGCAGAACCGCTTGTCGACTGGCGTGGAGAAATGCCCGATGTGAACGGATGTGCTCCGGCTCGGGTGAGAATGTCGGTGCGCCACGCTTCGCAGCACTTCCGCGGGTGGTGTGGACGCTGGCGTAATGATGAATGGATCTCTGTGTGCGTGGCTCCGGGGGGGGGGGGGGGGGCGATTATTCGAAAAATTTTGTCTAATAGTTGCCATGATTTTCGAATAGTGTTTTTGCTTGTGCTGCCCATCCCTACCTTCCACCATCACTAACTGTAGACTCTGCCACTGAACCACTGCTCACCTGGCTGGCTAAAGTCACAACCGAAATGCCAGACAGTGCTGGACTTACAGTTACACCGACACCACACTCAGACAGACGATTTCCTGAGGAAATGTGTTTTACCCTGGCCTCAGAAACATCACTATACTCTGCCACTGGAGCAGTACTCATCTCAGTAATACAGCTCTCCACAGAAACACAAGACAGTACTGGGCTTGCACCCTCACTGACACTAGCGCCACTCAGCTCAAAGAGCTTCTGCCTAGAACTGAGACTGTCTGCCAAACAACAGATGTATCCATAGAGATCATCCAGACAATCAAACTGCAACACCACACTTTTACCATCACTATGCACTAACCCAATGTCACAACCCGAGTGACTGTCTACCACAGCAAACCGTCCATCCTCACAAATGATGACAGAACTACTCCCACACAGCGTCATAATACTGTACTATACTGACTGAAGATCCTCTCCAGTCCATTTCTCAGACTGATGAACACACCGCTGTCGATGTGTTCACCCTCAGTCATGCCTACTTCACCCAACACTGTGTCACCGTGGCTAAAGCTAAACAACTGCTCCCCAACCTCAAACTGCTTTGGCAAATCTCCAACAGACAGCAGATTTGATTCGTGGCTAAAAATGTTCAGGTCACACAAAGTAGTGTACAACTCATCACCTACAACCAATGCACGATCAACATCAAACCTATCCCACGAGAACACACTCAACAATGTATGTTTGGCTAAGCTGGCCAAAGCTATAGCCATACACTGCCGCCCTCTATACACAAACTGCTCATCTCCCTGGTGAAACGTTCCCCTCACAACTTTCCCCAGCCTAAACCCTCTGCTACCCTCCGCTGCCACAACATGACAGTCTGATTCTGACACAACTGCACTAACATAAGGAACACTAACAAAAAGAACAAAAACATCCTTATCTGTGCCAATCCTCTGTGGCATCCGGGTTCCCTCGTGGACGGCGGACTCCATCGGCACGGCAAGGCATGCTGCAGCAACCTCCTCCACCACCTCCACGGATGGCTGGGCTGTGACCTGCACCTGGCACAAAAACAAAATATGAGGTTTTACTAAATAATACAACCTCCGTTGCGAGACACTTTAATAGTCACAAACACACTGTAAGTGAACTACATTACATGGGCATTGAGACGGTTAACATGCCACGCACAGGTGGTAACAGGGAGGAGATCCTGCTTCAGAGAGAGACAAATTGGATCCATTTCTTAGACACACTTATCCCTATGGGTTTAAATGAGGAAATCTCATTTGGATGTTTTTTTATGAATTGTGTGTAATCCTCATTAGGTTTATTTTTTTGGTTAATTTCTTTGTTGTTAATCCTTTTTTTTTGCATGGTCACATGACTCAGTCACCAATTGACTCCCACTGCTGTGATTTACAAGCTGCGTCAGTCGGGTTGATTCATAATTAAGCGCACCTGTGCCTGCTGTTGTATTTTTGCATGGTCACAAGACTCAGTCACCAATTGGCTCCCACTGCTGTGATTTAGAAGCTGCGTCAGTCAGGTTGATTCATAATTAAGCGCACCTGTGCCTGCTATTGTATTGTTTGCCAGAGCACACTGAAGAAGGGCCAGACCCGAAACGTCTGTGTGGCAAAATAAAAATTGATAAACTTGGAGTGCTGTTCCTCTCATCTTTTTGAACTTTACACTTTATTTGGAATTCAGCACCCAGTTTTTTGTTTTTGTTTCTGTAAGTTGAGCGCATTGTCTCCTATTTCTGACTAAATAATACAGTGAAAGACGACATGTTACTGCTTCCTAAAATCATCAATAAGTGACATTACATTTAAAATAAAACAAACCTCCTGGACTGCTGGGCCGGGCTTGGAGGCAGACTCGGTCACAGGGGCAGGCACAGGTGTTGTCGGAACCTATCAAGTGTAGTGTAATATTTACTATAGTGTTCGTACTGTACCTTTAAACTGACCTTTAAAAGATACGTGTTGAAGCAATATAATCTGTGCAACTGACAAATTACACACTGGTTTAATATTTCATGTATTCTTATGACACACACACACACACTCATTGAGCACTTAAGCATTGTGGTGGAGAAGTACCTAGGACTCACTGTGAATCATTTCTAAAAATAGCATGAGGATGGGTTTAGAAAACACTAGTGGAAAGTTAGGGGAATTGCAGTTTGTCCTGATAATGACCCTAGAGGGGGAAGGACTAAAAAAGTGCAAACTCAGCAGAAATGTGACACCGATATGGTGGGAAGGACTAAAAAAGTGCAAACTCAGCACAAATGTGACACCTTTATGATCAGCACCCAGTGGAAAAGTTTAAGGAAAAGAGATGACTCAGCATAAATTCTATGATAAAAGAGCGAGCGCAAACAAAGAAATTTCAGTCTTGCTCCGGAGCTTGACTCATTGAGTTGTGATGTGTTTGTTGCCTGCGAGCACATTAAACTCAGTTGCATCTGATTCTACGTGTCTCCAGTGATTTTTTTGACCTCTGAGTATTTAAGTTTTTGATATCTAATGGAAGACAAAGAAAGTCCGTTTGAGAAGAGAAGAGCGAGGTCACGAGCTTTCTGGCACGGCTCGGGACCTTGACTTTTTTGCTTCCACACAAGACAGAATAAAAAACAAAAACCATTAAAACGCAGCACTCACTTTGTCGCAGCATATGTTTTAGAAATAAACAAAAAAATTCCACATCAACATCCTAAAACAAAACAAAACAAAACAAAACAAAAAACAAACAAAACAAAAAAACACCAACCTGCTGCTTTTGTCCTCTGCGCGTTGTGGCAACACCTCTCGGCTGATGCTTCACACGGAAGGTCTGTAGGAAGGAAAACAAACCTCTATAAAAACTGTCCTCCTGTTTTGACCTCTACAGTATTGACGCAATGTGTAAACAGCTTACCTGGCCGGCTGGCAGATCAGCAGGGCAGTCAGAGCCAGAAGAAGGGGAAACCTTCTCCATGGCGTCCAACATGCCACTGCTAAACCACACAGGGTTGGACGGGATGGCAGACTGTACCATCAGAGATGTTCCAGCCTTACAAAACAAAAAACAACAGAGTTGGTTAGATTTCATTTTTGCCCACTCCCAGGGGTCACTGTGACGCGGCACAGTAACGTGCCCCGTCACGACCAGAGGGGGGACACCCGGTCACCCGGCGATCTCCGGGGAGACACCGGGGGCGCGGGCGGACACGTAGGGGAGACCTGACACACGTGACAGAAACATCATCAATCCTTCTAATATTTACACTTGTAATGTGTAATTCAACATAATTTATACATCAATTATAACTGTGCTGATGACCACAACTGTAACGTACCCATGTATGCTGCGACACGGTGGTATTCCTGATGCAGCTGCTCTTGGAAGCCAAGGTCCATGGTGAGACGGCAAGGCAAGGCAAGACAAGGCAAGGCAAGGCAAGGCAATTTTATTTATATAGCACCATTCATACACAAGGCAATTCAATGTGCTTTACAAGAGAAATACGTTAAGATAAAACATTGAAGGAACAATAGATCATTAAAAACAAAAGCTAAAAGCAAGAAAAACAGTGCAGAAAATGCA
>NC_065509.1:1287791-1288735 GCF_006386435.1 Epinephelus moara | reverse complement strand
CCCAAGAATGGACCCTTGAGGAACTCCACATGTAATCTTTGTTCGCACAGATTCATAATTGCCAAGTGACACAAAGAAATCCCTGTCTTGTAAATAAGATTTAAACCAATTTAGCACAGTGCCAGAAAGTCCCACAAACTTTTCTAGTCTGTCGAGCAGAATGTTATGGTCAAACTGTGTCGAATGCAGCACTGAGGTCCAGTAATACCAGAACCAAAATCTTTGATGCATCACTGCTCAGATGAATGTCATTTAAAACTTTTACAAGTGCAATCTCAGTGCTGTGATGTGCTCGAAATCCAGACTGAATGGCATCAAAGGAATTGTTTTGCTCCAAGAAGGTGTAAAGTTGCTGAAAAACAACCTTTTCAATGATCTTTCCTAAAAATGGTAGGTTTGATATGGGCCTGTAGTTATTTATTACTGAGGCATCCAGATTTGGCTTTTTTAAGAGAGGTTTAATGACTGCAGTCTTCAGGGCCATTGCAAAAAGGCCTGACTGAAGAGAACAGTTGACTATCTGTAGTATATCTGATGCTATGCAGTTAAAAACATCTTTAAAAAAGCTTGTAGGCAGAGTGTCAAGGCAGCAGGTAGCGGACCTAAGGTTTCTAACTATGTCTGTCAAAGTAGCATAATTTAATGGGTGAAAAAGTGCCAAATTAACTGGAGTAGTCTTATGAGGCACAGGTGAAATAGCCACTGTGCTGGAGTTACAGACTGTCTGTCTTATCTTTCAAATCTTATCTGTGAAAAAAGAAGCAAAGTCATTGCATGCCTTGGTGGATAGCAGTTCAGGAGGGACTGACGCTGATGGGTTTGTCAGTCTGTCAACAACAGTAAATAAAGTCCGTGCATTGTTTTTATTTTTGTTGATAATCTCAGAGAAAAAGGACTGCCGCGCCCTTTTTAGCTCCAAGCTATAGATGTGCAGACTTTCCTTA
>NC_065509.1:1279207-1287012 GCF_006386435.1 Epinephelus moara | reverse complement strand
GTTGTTGGATCCCTGACTGGGACAGAGACATCCTCTGAATGCCTTGGGTGATGTGGAGCAAAGGGTCATGTGAAGGGGGAGAGATGCAGGCTGTCTGTCTCTGTGCCACGTACTTGTCCTTGGCTCTTATCTGTCCATTCTTGTTTTGGTATGGCCTTCCAAGAGCATGACGTAGGTTGGCCCTGAGTAGTCTGCATCCAGTGATGTTCGGATGAATCCCATCACGCTGAAAGCGATCCTTACAGTTCCAAAAGATGTTAAAATTGTCAATGAACTTTATCCCATGTGTGAAGCATGCCGATGTCAGCCATGTATTCAGGGCAAGGAGTCTGGTAAAAGACTCGATTCCTTTCCCCAGGGTTGGAATGGGGCCAGAAATGAACACATTTTCCCTTAAACAAGCACATAACAGAACAGTCTGCTCACAACTAAAAAAGGAAAAAAATAAATAAATAAATACATAAAACACACCTTGGGCCAGCGGCTGCAGACGGTGGTCAGGAGAGCACCTAAGTCCAACGCCGCCTCACTGATGGTCCCGCTGGCAGTGAGGCTGTTGCTCGGGGCGAGCACACACACGGCGTCCGGGGTCCACGGGACAGCAGCATGCAGCACCTCCGTCCTCAGCTCCCTGGCGTACGCACCTGGAACAGACAGAAAACCAAAAGACAGACAGCCCTCCGGGATGGCCACGAACCCGTCCACCATGGCGCGCAGGTGGGAGTCTCCAACGACGAACACGAACTGCGACAACAGAGACATCGCTTTAGAACACAGACACCAAGCGTGACACCATGCAACCATCACTGTCTTTATGATAAGACAGAAATCATACCTGGTTCTCCAGATGCTGAGCTGGAGTGACCAACTTGAAGCTACGCTGGGTCAGCTCCGAAGTTGGCCATCTCCGCACATGATGGCGGTAACCTGTTCAGACAAATCAAAATTCAACAATGTCAGCACAAGATTTACTCATCTTTAAATTACATTTTATTGGTACCATTGGAACACGTTAAAAGAACCTATTTGATACATACGAGCATGAAACTCGGGGACAGGCGGCAGGGGGGGTCCAAGTCTGCGCCGTCGCCATCCTCCTCCTCAGGGCCTGGGCACGCCGGTGGGACTTTGCACGGGGCATCTGAAAAAGACACAAACAACCAAAAAAAATGAATTCAACATTCACACAGAAAACATACAAATCACTCTGAAGGTATGCTAATCACACTCAAAAGCCATACTTTACAGGCAGACTCTGGCCTCAGCCTTCAAATACATACACAGCTCAACTTACCTTGGAAGCAGTAGACAGACACCTACTAAAATAATCAAGTGTGTGTGTGTGTGTGTGTGTTTATATGTGAATGCGTGCGTATGTACAGAATCAGAAATGTGTTTATCAGTTGGCTATGTGTGTTTATGATTAAATGAATGTATCTTTGTGTGTAGTGTACAAGTTCTGGATCAGAGGATCACAGATGCAGTGCAGATGATTGCAGGTCAATCGCAGCTGTCAAAGCAGTAGGGTACCAGATCGGCCAAGTGACAAGGCTATCTGTAGATTAAAGAAAACACATTGCTTCATTTAAAAAATAAGTGTGACGTAGGAAATGTGTACAATTAAATGCCTGCTGGAGATAATGATAAAATAACATACCTATATACATCATTTTTTTTAAATTATATTTTTAAACGTCTAACATGGTAAAATGGTAGACACAGTCATCCATTTTAAGAGATCTTCCATTTAAACAATATGCTCATCTAACACAACAGCATCCATATTAAATATTGAAAGTAAAATGGCTGACACTACGTTACAAATCTGTAAGGTATAGACGCACAGCTACACAGAGCTTTCATTTAAACAATATAGGCTCAACTAACACAACAGCATTATTAAATATATGTTCTTACTTAAAGTAAAATGGCTGACACTACATTAAAAATCTCTAAAATACAGCCACACAGCTACACAGAGCTTTCATTTAAACAATATGCTCAACTAACACAAAAGCATCCATATTAAATATATGTTTTTACTGAAAGTAAAATGGCTGCCACTAAATTACAAATCTCTAAGCTACAGCCACACAGCTACACAGAGCTTTCATTTAAACAATATGCTCAACTAACACAAAAGCATCCATATTAAATACAATTACACAAATCAATCTACACCCCAACTGGGCTAAATAACATGAACAGAAACACAGAGACAAACAGACACATACACTCTGTAATTTCAGTCTCAGCAGGACTGAACAGCATCACAATCAACACATCACATTACAGTCAGACTACAGTTGATGAACAGCGGCTAAATGTTGGTCAAATATAGCTGTGTTCAATAACACTGCTTCCCATTAGCATCAGCAAGAATCCTGTTTGACCAAAAACCTTCAATAAATGTTTAAAATACATCACATGTATTGTGCTACATCTTATAGCCTACTTAATATTTGTTTAACTCAACCACTTGTACATTAGCCGTCGAGTTTATCACACAAAAGTTAGCTGTAGTTACCTGAAAAGCTAATTCACTCAAGGCTAACATCAAACACAATACGCAGCTAACGGACATCAGCATGAGTACAAATCAAAATCCATCAATTAAAAATCCATCTCACATCCACTCCACTGCCTTTAAAATTTCACAGAATTTCTTTAAATCAAGCATCTGTACCTTAGCAATCGAGTTTACCACAGTAAAGTTAGCTACAGTTTGCAGCGCAAAGTAATCACCTAAGCTAGCATAAGGCAGAATGTTGTCATCACAAAACACACCGCTAACAGACATTAGCATCAGCATAAATCATGCTACTTCATCAAAATCCATCAACAAATGTTAAAAATCTATCTCACATGCACTGCACTGCGTTTTACATTTTACAGCTTTTCTTTGAATCAACCACTTGTGCATTAGGCGTTGAGTTTAACAAAGGCAGGGTTCAACGCAAAGGTTTTTTTTCACTTGCCCGGTCGGGCAAGTTGGTCAGAGATCTACTTGCCCGAAGTCAGTTTTTACTTGCCGTATAAACATTTTTTACTGTAAGCGGCTATCAATTAACAAAGACTGCAGTTATTTTCATGTTATGTAATCTTTATTCACACTGTATTTATTAATTAAAACAACATATGTCATGTATTGTAGCTTAATTCCTACACAAATATGACAGTGTCAGGGCTTAAAGTGAAAAATGTGTCAATCATTCTCCGTCTATAATTTTGCGCCCTACTTGAGCCATGCCCACCTCTATTTATTTTTCACCCCTCTCTCCAGTTCTGCTGTATTAACACCGGGTTTAATATATTTTGCTTCCATCTCTCTGCCCTGCTCTACTCTACTTCAACACTACTTAGCTCTCTCTCTACTCTACCAGTAGACTACCACATCCACCTGTTGCACAAAACGGACACAGCAGTGTTTACCCTAGGGTGGAGTTGTAGCAGCGGAGGTGAAGCACACGCATGAAAAATAATTTTCACATGTGTGAAAAGCACACGCATGAAAAATAATTTTCACATGTGTGAAACTTTTTTGTATGCTTGCAAAGCACAGCCTACTGGGATGTTTCTATGTATCTACTGGCACCATAAGGGCTCTTTAGGACTAAGTACATACAGTACATGTGTGCACAGTAATGAGCAGGTGAAATGTCTGTCTAGCTTACATATGAGGTGTGTCAAGATTTAGGAGCATACAATTTTATTGAATATAATAAAAGTAAAAAGTCACTTGACATGTTGCTGTTTTGTGCTATGACCTATTTAAGTGCTGGAAGTTGTTATTTACGTGACAACGCCTGAATGCAACACAAGGTCAGCATGAGTGCCGTGCTATGCTGCTCGGAGTGCAGCGTGTTTGTCTGTGCGTAACAGCAATCTGATGGTTATTTACACAGTGTCCATAACAATAACTTTGTCAGCTGACAAACTGCACCGGGCTCGGGGTCAGGTTTGGTCAGGAAAATGCGGCCCGAGCCGCTCTAGCGTGCTCACCTGTGTGTGTGGCGGAACTCCGCCATGCGCGATACAGAGAGCAGAGGAGAATTGTTAACGCGTGACCATGTAGAGACAGAAATGACACGATGACACCATAAATAGTATATTGTTATGTTATTATATGAAGCGTTCGTCGCGCAAAATAATATCAATGGGGGCTGTGGGCAGGACATTGTTACACAGCTGTGCCTGTGACTTCAGGCAGAGAAACCGTTGCATCAGAGCCGAAGGAGCACGTTTTAAAATATATTTATTTTATCAATTAGTTATTAACTTTTACTATTTTTAGCAACTTGCCCGATCGGGCAAGTGAGTTCTTAGTTTACATGCCCGACCTTGAGTTTTACTTGCCCCGGGCAATCGGGCAATCCTTATTGTTGAGCCCTGAAAGGTTAGCTGTAGTTACCCAAAGAGTTAATTGACTCAAGGCTAACATCAAACAAAGCTAACAGCTAACGAACATGAGCATAAACACAAAGCCAAAACCATCAACAAATGTTTAAAATCCATCGCCGACACAGTCATCCATTTTAAGAGATCTTCCATTTAAACAATATGCTCATCTAACACAACAGCATCCATATTAAATGTTCTTACTGAAAGGAAAATGGCTGACACTACATTACAAAATGCAGAGCTACAGTCACACAGCTACACATAGCTTTAATTTAAATAACATGTTCAACTAACACAAAAGCATCCATATTACATACAATTACTACATTACACAAATCAATCTACACCCCAACTGGGCTAAATAACATTGACAGAAACAGAGACAAACAGACACATACACTCTAATTTCAGTCTCAGCAGGACTGAACAGCATCACAATCAACATATCACATTACAGTCAGACTACAGTTGATGAACGCGGCTAAATGTAGGTCAATTATAGCTGTGTTCAATAACACTGCTTCCCACTAGCATCAGCAAAAATCCTGTTTGACCAAAAACCTTCAATAAATGCTTATAATACATCACATGTATTGTGCTAAATCTTATAGCCTACTTAATATTTGTTTAACTCAACCACTTGTACATTAGCCGTCGAGTTTATCACACAAAAGTTAGATGTAACCTGAAAAGCTAATTCACTCAAGGCTAACATCAAACACAATACACAGCTAACGGACATTAGCATAAGTACAAATCAAAATCCATCAGTAAATATTAAAAACCCATCTCACATCCACTGCACTGCCTTTAAAATTTCACAGTATTTCTTTAAATCAACCACTTGTACATTAGACATCGAGTTTATCAAACAAATGTTAGCTATAGTTATCTGAAAAGCTAATTCACTCAAGGCTAACATCAAACGAAGCTAACAGCTAACAGACATTAGCATAAACACAAAGCCAAAACCATCAATAAATGTTTCAAATCTATCGCTCCCATCCACTGCACTGCCTTCAACACTCACTAATATATAAACACTATATATATAAAGCACAATATATAAAGCGAACATGATTAACACAGCCACTTACCTCAGAGTTGATGTGAAAACACTGAACACGACCTGCAGCATGAGGCTTTCATGAGCTCGGATGATGATGAGCAATCATGCCACCGGGAGGTCCAATCAGCTATCACTGCATGTAGGCACTTAATCCATGTGGCGTCAAAGTCAGCGTTCTGCGCAGGAACCCCTGTTTCTTTTGCGGGGTTTCCCTCAGAAAAAAAAATAAAATGAGATGACGTAGTAGCAATTCAGGATTTAGCAGCGCAGTGTGTGTGTATTGCACGGAATGCTGTGAGCTAGAGTGGAGAGGGCTCTAAAAATCGTCTAAAACTTTTGTCTTTAACTGGCTGCCATGGCCACAATTCTCACTGTACAGACACAATTTATACCAAAAAACGTAGGAAAATTTGTCCTGGTCAGATATGTTGACATGGAATCTCTCACACGTACACATTTTTGTTGAGTGGCTCCAAAGCGAAGGGAGCGCCAATTTTTTTCTCATTCACTCCCATGTAAACTGAGAGGAGAAATTTCTGGAAAACAGCTAAGGTGCAGCACATTTTAAACTCACTCGTGTGACCACATTTTTGACTCTACACATATAAAACATGACACGTGCGTTCACAACAAGTTTATCTCTCTCACCATCACTTAATTTTCTTGACTGGACCAACGGTTTGGGAATCAGAAGAACTTGTTCGAGGAGTTAAAACCCATATTAAACAGCCTTTGCTGATCTGCTCTCTCATGAGCTCTCTGTGTGCCCCTCAGGTGCAGGCAAGTCATTAATCGCCATGGCAATGGATGCACACACTAACAGACACGGCCACACAGCTCTCTGTTTGTGTCTCACAATCTTTAAATGACACATTACAGCAGCAGAATCTTCATTTGAAACAGCAAATACACATTATTAACCCCTAAAGTGCCTAAATGGGCTCTCTAGCGCCACATAGGCGCACTAAAATGGCCACTGCAGCCCGTAGGAATGTCGTAGAAATATCAAACCAAAACTGGCGTGTTCGACATACAAATCACGCACTGACACCCATGACCTAAATCCAACAGGAAATGAGCTATTTGCCCTTTCAAAGTAAGATTTCGCCTCAAACATGCTCTTAAAAAAAACATCTCCTCCTACACTGTTTATTGTATCGGCTTTAAAGACGCACATATGACAGCTCAACTGCTGCTAAACACATCTTCTGTATAACGTTATCAACGGTTTGGGAATGGGAAGAACTTGTTCGAGGAGTTAAATCTCCACTAAAACAGGTCTCTCTGTGTTCTGTCTGTCTGTCTGTCTCTGCTCTTCTGCCAGGTGCACATGGCAACCGCTGTCACACACAAACTCACAGAAACATGATATGTGTGCGTGTCTACATCTTACATGCAGACATGACAGGGGCACAATCTCCATTTTAACCCTTGAGGTGCCAGAGTTTATTGAGGAAAATATTACATTTTCATTTCAACATTTCAAAAGACTGTGGCTTGAAAGTGGTGAGAAATAAAGGCATACTGTAAATGACAAAAATATTCATCATGACCCAAAGTTCGTCATTGGAGTAAATTAACTCATCTAATTTGCATACTGTGGCGTCATTAGGCGGTGGCCATATTGGATTTCATAAATCTCAGTAAAACAACATTTTGAACATATTTACACAGTAGATTTATTTTGTTTTGTGTTGTTTTTGTCATCTCATCCTCAAAAAAAGGGAGGGGAATCTGATGGGAGTAAATTAACTCATCTAATTTGCATATTGTGGCATCACTAGGCGGCAGCCATATTGGATTTCATTAATATCACTAAAACAGCATTTTGAACATATTTACACACTACATTTATTTTGTTTTGTGCTGTTTTTGTTGTCTCTTCCTCAAAATAAAGGAAGAGGAATCTGATGGGAATAAATTGTCTCATCTAATTTGCATATTGTGACATCACTTCTACATGCCTACAGCTACAGAAAGCATTCAAACATCAAAACTTTCAGCTCTGTAAGGATTTTCTGATGTTTGTGGCAATATGTTTGATATTTCTAAATAATTCACAATGACGACATATGCTGGGGGCCGAAACGGGCATGAGTGCGAGGTCCCGCCCAATGCTGCTTGTAGCTTTAATTAGGGACCTTGGCCTACAGGGGCAAGGACCCTCTTGTTCTTGTAAGGTTTTTTTATTATTATTATTATTATTATTATTATTGTTTGTTTCATCCGACGCGACTTTAAACTGGAATTTGACCCCCTAAACATGCTTCAAAACTCACCAAAATTGGCACGCATGTCAGGACTGGCGAAAAATTTTATAAAATGAAAAAATTAA
>NC_065509.1:1256112-1277925 GCF_006386435.1 Epinephelus moara | reverse complement strand
AACTTGAGTTTGACTTATGATTCTGGCTATTGTGGTACAACATGTGTGAAGTATATATCAGTGTGTGTCATACTTCTACTGTTATTATACACCTATGATTAGTGTCACATATGTATAAAATCAAATATTAATTCAACAATTGTAGGTCTTAGTATATATTTGTGTCTGTTTGCTGCACTTAGATCCTCACAACAGCCGGTACACATCACTCGAGCTTTCACTAGGTCACATGATTTCAAATGAATATGGATGTGTTTTTTGATCATCGCACATGTCAGACTTTCATTAGGTCACATGGCTTGTGTCTACAACTTGAGCTGGGTGACGACGGCGAGGGGCCAAGGTCCCTCCCAACGCTGCTTGGCAGCTTTAATTATTCTTTCTCCCGCGCCTTTGACCTGGAATTTGACCCCCTAAACATGCTCAAAAACGCACCAAAATTGGCACGCATGTCAGGACTGGCGAAACATTTTATGAAATGAAAAAAGTAACCCCAAAAGTGCCAAAATGGCCTCTCTAGCGCCACCTATCCACCTAGGCACACTAAAATGGCCGCTGTGGCTTGTAGGAATGACGTAGAAAGATCAAACCAAAACTGGCGTGTTCGTCTCATTGAGACCTACAAAGCATGTGCTCGCACCTCTGACCTAAACCCAGCAGGAAGTGAGCTATTTCCCTTTCAAAGTAAGATTTCGCCTCTTTTTAAAAATTCCTTAAAAAATCAACTTGTCCTAGACCGTTTATTGTATTGGCTTCAAACTCGCACACATGACAGATCAACTTGTCCTAATCAGATCTTCTGTATAACTTTGTCATTACTCGAATGGTTTGGATTTTATGGCGTCTTCCAGGTGATGTCTTACAAAACCTCCTGACGATTTTTGTGCCACCTAGACACACTAAAATGCCTGCTGTGACCGGTAGGAATCCCGTAGAAAGACCAAACCAAAACTGGCTCGTTCACCGGTAGGAATCCCGTAGAAAGACCAAACCAAAACTGGCTCGTTCGTGTCATCAAGACCTACAAGTCACACACTGTAACTACTGACCTAAATCCAACAGGAAGTGCGCTATTGCCCTTTCAAAGTAAGATGTGGTTTTTCACAAATTCTCTCTCTCAAAAAATATTTCCTCCTACACCATTTATCCTAGCGGTTTCAAACTCGCACACTTGACAGACCAAGCCCTGCTAAACAATTCCTCTGAACAACTTTGTCATTACTCGAACAGTTTGGATTTTATGCTGTGTTTAAGGTGACATGTCACAAAACCTCTTGACAATTTTTGTGTCACATAGACACAGTAAAATGGCTTCTGTGTGCTGTACGAATGCTATGGAAAGATTAAATGAAAACTGCCTTCTGCATTTCCTCAAGACCTACAAATCACTCATTGACACCACTGACCTAGATCCAACAGGAAATGAGCTAGTGCCTCTGAAAGGTGACATGTCACAAAACCTCTTGACAATTTTTGCACCACCTAGACACACCAAAATGGCTGCTGCGGCCCGTATGAATGGTGTACACAGATTAAATCAAAACTGTCTTCTTTGTCGCATGAAGATCTACAAATCACTCATTGACACCAATAACCTAACTCCAACAGGAAATGAGCTAGTGCCTCTGAAGTTACATGAGCAAATGTGTCAGCTGTGAGCTAGACATCATAAACGTGCGTCCAAGATTGCATTTTTTATTTTACAAACATGAAGCCTATATCTATGCGTTCAGAACGAGTGTATCTCTCTTGTGGTATGTTCAGATTGATGATTGGACCTACGGTTTGGGACTGAAAGGGAGGAGTTGAAAGCTACCTCCATCTGCCTGCTCTTCAACTTGTCTCTCTCTGTCAGTGGTGGACTTAGGATGTTTGTAGGTCAGGGGTGAAAAGGAAAAAAGGGCACCTACTGCATGACAGGGGGGGGCCATTGATGTGGAAAAAAATCAGTTTACCCCCTAAACCTGCTCAAAAACTCACCAAAATTGGCACGCATGTCAGGACTGGTGAAAGATTTTAGAAAATGAAGTAATTCATACTCAAAGTTCCAAAATGGGCTGTCTAACACCACCTAGACACACTAAAATGGCCGCTGCAGCTTGTAGGAATGACGTAGAAAGATCAAACCAAAACTGTCTTGTTCATCTCATCAAGACCTATAAATAATGCACTCGCACCCCGACCTAAACCCAACAGGAAGTGAGCTATTTGCCCTTTCAAAGTAAGATTTTGCATCAAAAATGCTCTTTCTACACACTAAAATGCCCGCTGCAACCAGTAGGAATCCCATAGAAAAACCAAACCAACACTAGCTCGTTCATGTCATGAAGACCTACAAATCACGCGCTGTAACTACTGACCTAAATCCAACAGGAAGTGCGCTATTGCCCTTTCAAAGTAAGATGTGGTTTTTCACAAATTCTCTCTCTCAAAAATATTTCCTCCTACACCATTTATCCTATCAGTTTCAAACTCGCACACATGACAGACCAAGCCCTGCTAAACAATTCCTCTGAATAACTTTGTCATTACTCGAACAGTTTGGATTTTATGCTGTGTTTAAGGTGACATGTCACAAAACCTCTGTACAATTTTTGTGCCACATAGACACAATAAAATGGCTGCTCTGAGCTGTATGAATGCTATAGAAAGATTGAATCAAAACTGGCTTCTTCATTTCCTCGAGACCTACAAATCACTCATTTACACCACCGACCTAAATCCAACAGGAAATGAGTTAGTGCCTCTGGAAGGTGACATGTCACAAAACCTCTTGACAATGTTTGCTCTCTCTCTCTCTCTCTCTCTCTCTGTGTGTGTGTGTGTGTGTGTGTGTGTGTGTGTGTGTGTGTCTGTCTGTCTGTCTGTCTGTCTGTCTGTGTGTCTGTGTCTGTCTGTCTGTCTGTCTGTCTGTGTGTCTGTGTCTGTGTGTGTCTGTGTGTGTCATACTTCTACTGTTATTATACTCATATGATTATTGTCACACATGTATACTATCAGATATTAACTTTCTTTAACTATATACTTTCAACATATTGTACCACAATAGCCAGAATTATAATTATAATATTATTACTTTCATTAATGTTGTTGTAAGCTACTGTCATTATCGTTTGTCCTGCATCTCTCTCTGTCTCCCCTTCTGTCTCATTGGGTCCTGAGGACAGAGGGATGTTGGATGCTGTAAAGCCCTGTGAGGCAAATTGTGATTTGTGAGATTGATTGATTGATTGATTGATTGATTGATTGATTGATGTCCTCGTCAGTAGTTTGGTTTTCAGAAGCCATCAAAGTTCTACTCCCACGTCATGGGTTTATTGCCAAAAATGACATTGTGTTCTATTGACATTGTTTGTTTTATCGACATTCCGACTCTTATAAATAGGCTAATTCACACCGTCTACGTGAGCTGGAGGCCGACAGCGAGGGGCCGAGGTCCCGCCCAACGCTGCTCGCAGCTTTAATTATTAATTATTTCTGATAGCCAATTAAACCCCAACATATTTGGTGCCTCCGTGTGAAGCCTAGTGTGTTGACCCCAACATTTATGGTGCCGCCGAGTGAGGTAAATATATCTTGATTCCCAACATATTTGGTGCCTCCGTGTGAGGTAAATATATGTTGATTCCCAACACTATGCAAATTTGAGTTGTGTGTCGTAGCTAATGACTCCTGCTACAAAAGTTGTTTTACAGGCCTGGCTTGAAAGGGTTAATACTAATCATTTGGAATGCAATACATTTTCCACCACCCCTTGTATGAAAAAACATTAAAGAATGTAAATTTGATGCATTTAATTTATGTATTCAGCATACAATATCATAAGTCTATTTTTGTGTGATTTGGGGCATGAAGGGGTTAATATCTGAAAATGCCCAAGGAATATCACCGAGCACCCTCTTGTATTTTGAAGAGGTACCCCCAAGCTACAATTTGAATTTGTGAATTTATTTTGGTCATTTACAACTTGTAGAGTTTGAGTACACAAACAATAACTCATACACAAAATGTATACATTGAATAAAACAATAGTTAATTTCCTTTCAGTACTGAAAACCAGAACATAAATATCTACAAATGCACTGACCGAAAAGGTATAGGCTTAAGCCTTAGCTTATTTTGCCTACCCTTCTTACATTAATAAGGTTTTGTCAGCTCCCTTTGAAAAAAAGATAAAAAGAATGAAAGAAACGAAACAAAATGTGTATATTATGTACACAAAAGGTCCCAATGCAGTTGGTGAATGGTGTGAATATGAATAGTGTTCATAATTCTGTTTTGTATTTACTAATAATATTATTTTTAAATATCTTTTTAACCTTTTACTGTTATACATCTTTGCTTTACATTAGTTCTTGCCTTTGCTTTTTGGAACATGCAAATCCCTCTTAGTTGATATTGATGCTTTTTGGAACATGCAAATCCCTCTTAGTTGATATTGACTCACTCTGACCTGAAACATCCTCTGAATACTTCCTGGAAGCAGATTGTTATTTACTTTATACATAATTTGTGCAGTTTTAAAGTCAACCAAATTAGTGAATTTGAGGATCCGTGAATTCATGAATAATATGTTTGTATGGTCATGATAATCAGCTCTGTTAATTATTCTTATTGCTCTCTTCTGTAATATAAAAATTGGGTTTGTGATAGTTTTGTAAGTGTGTCCCCAGACCTCCACACAGTAAGTGATGTATGGCTCTATGAAGGAGCGATACAATAGATTTAATGAATTTCTGTTGAGAATGTATTTTGTTTTGTTCAATATTGCAATAGATGTTGATATTTTGTTGTTGATATGATTTGTATGTGGTTTCCAGCTTAATTTGTGATCTATAATAACTCCTAAAAACTTATTTTCCCAGACTCTTTCTATTTCAATGTTATCTATCATAATTTGTGTTTGATTTTGAGTTTTACAATATCCAAATATTATATATTTAGTTTTATTTAAATTTAATGACAGTTTATTAATATCAAACCATCTAGTGATCCAGGGCTTATCTTCATATTTAGCCTTCCTTTTTGTTCTTCTAGGACAGTGTTTGTCATAAAGGGTGATAAAAGTGGACAGAAATTCCTCATATGCTGTATTTGGGTTATTATTCAAATAAACTTCTGTCCATCTTTGCTCCTTTAAGAGCCTCTATGGCCTCTGGTGTTCTGTGTCTGATCATCTTGTAGGTATCAGCAATGATCTGGGTTTTGGTCTCACTGGGGTACTGTAGGGTTGCAAAACGGGAAGGTGATCACATATCATTGAGAAGCATTCCACTTACTATTCTATTTTCAATTGTGCTAGTAAAGATGTTGTCGATTAGTGTTGCACTGTTGGTTGTTATTCTGGTTGGTTTTAAAATGGTGGGAAATAAGCTTATACTGTACAATGTATTAATGAAGTTTTTTGTCTTACTGTGGTCATGTATATTTAACAGATCTATGTTGAAGTCCCCACAAACAAAGATCATTTCTTTAACATTGCACTATGAGCTCTCTAAGATATGATGGAGCCTGACCATTTAGAGCTTTATATGTTAACAGTAGGATTTTAGGTAACACTTCCTTTTACGGTACTGTAATTACCATGTATTGACATGGTAATTACAAGGTAAGTACCATGTAATAAGGAGTAGTTACTGTAAAATTACCATGTAATTACAAGGTAACTATATAGGTAATTACCTAGTACTTTTAAAGTAATTACCAAGTCAATTCCAGGCAAATACCAAGTAACTACCTGGTAATAAATATTAATTACTGGGTAATTATAATGTAATTATATACTAACTATTTTGTTAATTGCCAAGTACTTACTAGGTAATTGCCAAGTAATTTCTTAGGAAGTACCTGGTAACAGCCAGGTAATAAGAAGTAATTACTCAGTAATTATAAAGTATTCATATGGTAACTATGTGATTAATTACTAGGTACTCACTAAGTAATTATTATATTATTTCCTAACAACTACATATAATAATTAGTAATTACTGGGTGTTTCTTAAAGTTATTACAAGGTAATTGCATAGTAATTAATAATGTACTTATTTCATGGGTACCAAGTAATTTTCTGACAACTACCAAGTAACTACAAGGTAATAAATAGCAATTACTGAGTAATTACTAAGTAATACATGGTAAAAACCTTTTTATTCACACTGTATTTACTTAGTAAATATATAACACTTACCTAATAACTACTCATCAAACACCATGTAATAATAATAATAACTACTAGGTATTTATTTAACAATTACAATCTTACTAGCTTGATAATTGCCAATTACTTACTCAGTAATTAGTATTTTCCTAATAACTACATGGAAACTACAATGTATTTTAAAGTACTTATCAGCCACTTACCAAATAGGTACCTGGCAACTACCAGATAACATACCCAGCAATAACTGCAAAATTACCATGTGAACTACCATGTAATTATCAGGTTATTGACTGTATTTATTTCATAACTACACAGTAACTACCCTTTAATTGTACCTGACCACTACCGAGGAAGGCTATGTATTGTATTGGTAAATACACAGTAAGTACTGTGAAATTTACAAAGAAATTATTATGACACTACCAATTACTTTCCTATTGGCTACCAGGTGTAATTACCAAGACATTATAAGTTTCTATTAGATAATTACCATGTAATTACTAGGAAATGAAGAGTATTTACTAGGTATTACTAGGTACTACTAGGTATTTACGCCATGTATTTCCCTAGTAGTCAACTGGTTTTTACTACTTACCTGGTAACTTCTTAGTATTTACCCAGTAACTACAACATTTACCTGGTAATTACGGTTGAACTGTACTGCAAAAGGAAGTGAGGCCTGTTTCCATGCTATTACCTGGTAATTACTTATTTGTTACCCAGGAACTAGAAAAATACCTACCTAGAAGGTACCTAGTTATTAAAGTGGAATTGTACTGCAAAAGGAAGTGAGGTCTGTTTCCATGCTATTACCTGATAATTACTCATTCGTTACCCAGGAACTAGAAAAATACCTACCTACAAAGTACCTAGTTATTAAAGTGGATTTGTACTGTAGAAGGAAGTGAGGTCTGTTTCCATGCTATTACCTGGTAATTACTCATTCGTTGCCCAGGAACTACAAAAATACCTACCTGGAAATTACATAGTTATTAAAGTGGAATTGTACTGCAAAAGGAAGTGAGGCCTGTTTCCATGCTATTACCTGGTAATTACTCATTTGTTACCCAGTAAATAGAAAAATATCTACCTGGAAATTACATAGTTATTAAAGTGCAACTGTACTGTAAAAGGAAGTGAGGTCTGTTTCCATGTTATTACCTGGTAATTACTCATTATTTAGCCCGTAACTAGGAAACTATCACATTACCCAAGACACTTGGACCGAAAATGCCGCAAAACCGACCAGTGTCTATGATACAGTGTCAGAGTACACTGATACAGATACAGAGTCTGATTCTCCCCCTGAACAGCACACTGTATCTGTCAGGAGATAAGAGTTCCCATCAAAAACCACCATCACCAGCCATCAAATTACATTAAGATGAATGCATTATTTTTACACTTCCTCACTCAAAACACCTCGCTGTGACAGATATGCAAAAACAAGTGAGCTGCCAAAGATAAACGTTTTAATCCAATGGATTTCAAATTCTTATAAAACAATTTCAAAAACAGTGCAAATTTTTAACAGTCAGGCACTTTTTTTTTTTTATCAGAATAGACTTCTTTTTCAAAAAATAAAATAAAAATAACAGTGATAAATAATAACTATAAATAATAATTACTAAGTAAACAGTCCCAGTCTTGGGAATTCACATCATCATGTGTTTTCTGCAGACCGGTCTGGCCCCAAGCACTGGGTGGGCATTCCACTTTTTGGTCTCTGAAAAGTGAAAACACCCACCTAGTGCAAGCACCCACATGGGCCAGACCGGTCTGCAGTAGACACATGATAATGAGAAGAATAGTGCAAAAAATCATTATAAAACCTGTAAAATCCCTCCTGTAAAGCAATGGTTCCCAAACGGTTAAACCTTATGACAAAAAGAACAGGTATTTGGCATTTGCCCGGGACACAAAACTAGTGAAAACAACAACGTATTAACTCCAAATGTGTGTGTATGTGTGTGTGTGTGTGTGTGTGTGTGTGTGTGTGCGTGCGTCTGTGTGTGAATTCACATCATCATGTGTTTCCTGCAGACTGGTCTGGCCCCAAGCACTGGGTGGCCGTTTTTCAGAAACCAAAAAGTGATGTGTCTGTCAGGACTTTAAGACAGTGCAGACACTGGTTGATTCTTCACTTTTTGGTTTCTGAAAACACCCACCTAGCACAAGCACCCACATGGGCCAGACCGGTCTGCAGAAGACACATGATAATGTGATATCACATGGCTGGTGCTTCACCAGGCCCCCTCATTTCGGCTTACACTTTGTGACATGCTCTTATATCTTTAAACAAGCGGCCTAAGATGCCCTCCCTGTGCTCTTTCCCCAGCCACTGGTTCCATTCAATGAACTTCAAGTTCATCTTGAGAGCACTTTCTGATAGGTTCCCCCTGTAGCGGTATATGTTCTCCTTACAGCTCCTCCATGCACGCTCAATGTGTTGTGTATGAGCACCATTCCCAGGGTGAACAAAGTACCGCCGATGATTCACCTGGTAGTGAATATATCCATCCCTGGCCAACCTGTCGTATGCACGCCAACAATCACTGATTATTTGGCTTCCAGGTCTAACGTATTTGAGAATTATCGGGTGCAAGATTCTCCTCGATCGGTTTTCTACAAGTTTCAGCACCGGGCGTCTACGGGACCCCTTGACCTCCATCATCCCGAATACCCAGGACCGCCGTCGCCAGGTGTTGCCACGTCGTCCACGTCCATACTGAAAATAAACAAAATGTCATGCTTAATGGCGGCTGTCCACCTAAAATGCACCATTTCTGAATGTTCAAATTAAATTTAAATACATAAAAATACATAAATAAAATACATTTATTTGGGGACTTTTCAACAATTTCGAGGGTCTTCTATTCAAATTAACTGCCCCCACATGGCATAGTTTGAGACATGGATCAAGAGGTGGTATATGAATGTACTCATGGGTAATGTCAAAGAAAGCCAATAATGCCCCTGATTTCTATATCTCACACGCCCAGTACCTGCAAGACTTTTGTCTGAAGACAATGAAGAACAGACTCACTGTTCTTCACACAACATTTTAGCAGCTAAATTGAAGCACTTTAAAGGATCCATTTATATTTTCATAACGTTCTGGCAGTTACATCACCATGGAGATTAACCTTTTATAGGTTGTAGATGTTTTGTTTTTTTCTTCTTTTTAAGATTTGTTTTTGGGCATTTTTGCCTTTATTGGATAGGATAGTAGTCTGACAGGAAAGGGGGAGAGAGATGGGGGGAGAAGTGCGGCAAATGTCTGGCTCGGGAATCGAACCAGTGACGCCGCCTGGGCATCACAGCCCATATAGAATGCGCCTGGACCGGTAACCCAGCAGGCACCCCCCAATCCAACCCTTTGATGCTGAGTGCCTGTGTTTAAAACCTATTGTCCCTGTTTTAGTAGCGTATAAAACCTTACTTTTCGTTTGTGTCGAAACTTGCTCTCGTCTATTGCGACAAACGCTGTTCTCCCTCCGATCCTCATCTTCCGGTTTCTCTCCATCCGCCTCACTGCTTTACAGCATATTTCACGGAGTAGGGTTGTCACCCTGGTGAGAGACTTGGGGCTCCCACACACACCATCTTCTATCATGTCCACATGTCATGAGGAGGACAACTGCTATCAACATATTAGCTACAGGGATAGGATAGTTTTGTAGACAGGGAGGGGTCCTTATATAAATAGGTTGTTGCTACAATATCCATTGTGCATATTGTAAATGTTGGGATGGATGAACGTGCGTGATTTCTTGAATTTCTTTAGAATGTGTACTCTATGTCAATGGTTCCAAAACATTGGATCAGGACCCATTTGTGGGTCACGAATAAATACATGGGTCCCCTAATTATTATTATTATTTCAAAACCTTTTCAAAAACATTCTTCAAAAAAGCATACGTAAGTTTTCATGATTTTAAAAAACAAACAAGCACTGATTTCTCATTAACTTCCTTAATACATGAAAGAAAACTAAGATTCCATAAATTAGATAACCAATAGAAGTAGTAAAAATAGCTGATCTACAAGTTCAAATTGCGGTGCGAACACATTCAGAGCTTGTAAATCTGCTATGTTCATAAGTTTGCGATCTGGGCAAACATATAATTTGGCTTTTGGATTTTGAGATACAAGGTTTGGGGACCACTGCTCTATGTAATATGTCAGTATGCATTTGGCTATTCATGTTAAGAGACACTGTTTACATGTGGTATTTGCATGTACTGTATTAGGTCTACCTGATTGGAATGGTCAAAGCTAAAATGAAATGCACAAAATAATTAATTATTGTGTAACAAAATACAATTACACAGCTTATGAGAGAATGAGAGACCATTTGAATTGAAGTGAGGGAGAGAAACATCCAACCTGTGCATAATCTGCATCCATGATTGTAATGGGATGTGTGATCCAGAGAAAATGGATCCATCTCTGATGGACCTCGTTATTGCCCTGCCCCCGTGTGATGACCTTCTGCAGCTCCTGTAACATAACATACCACACCTGTAAATATAATTTTAAGTAGTAACATAGATTCTCAAGAGTAAACCTATATGAGATTGTAAACATGGTCATGTCCCTTGTTAGGAGGAAAACATTTACCCCTTTCTACATTTGCCCCTTACATCTACATAAACGTTCATATTAAAATATAGAGTGCTTAACCCCCGGCCACGGAATGTTACAATATTGTACGCTCCCACAGGACTACTCGCATCTAAAGTATAGCTCAATAAAAAGAAATTTAATCTGATGGATGGCCATTTTCTGTTCTCCATTTGCTTTCAACAATGAGACTATAGATTGGAAGGTGTATTGCACACTGAAACATTATAGCTTTTTTAGAAAATGGCCAGTTTGGTCACAGACAGGATTATTTAAAATGTGTTATCATTTTAAATAAATGTATAACACACACGCACACGCACATGCACACACACACACATATATATATATATATATATAACAATAAAGACGATAATGATAAGATAATGATAATGCAATGATAATGCTTCATCACTTACCACCGATATCCATCTTTGGTTGTGTTTGTTTTTTTGAACTTCATTTGCCTGTGGCAAACTGGGCATCTTTTTTTACTGGCCAACAGCCTCTCCCTCTGAAGTCAGTCATGGTTGACTTTTTTTTTTAAGAAATTGCCTTCTTCTTGGTTAAAAAAAAGGATCTCAATTGAAACAAGCTCAGGCTTAATAGTGTAATCTCCTTCTTAGTTGACCTTTTCCCTATGCAAACTTATAATAAACCTTTCAATCAATCTATTAATCAATCAATCAATAAATCAGTGCCTAGTCTGCCTACACCACACCTACACAGTAAGAAGCTTGAACTGCTCGTGGCGCTTTTTTGCTGGTGCTCCTATCTTCGCGGGCGATTTTGGCTATTGAACGTCTCCAGAGCGTAATGACGTATGCACATGCGTATGCAACGTCACGAGAAACACGGAACCACGAGTTGTAATCAAACAGCCGGTGACAAGCTGTGTGCGACTGTTTATTTCTCCTCCACTCCTTTCAACCGCGCTACTTGCAACATATCCTCCAACTCATACGACCAGATAGGACGTATGTGGACATAGGACCCACAAAGAGCGTTTCAAATGACCAAAAAGAGTGTATTCCTACCGCCAATTTGAGCCCCCTGGATCCCCAGCTATATATTACTTACAAGCGAAACCCAAGGTAGTGACAGTGTGGCGTAACGAGGACGGCGTCCGCCGTCGATGCGGGAGAACCGGTTTCGCATCCTAGTATGACGTTTCTATTTTCGGGGGTTAGGTGCTGTCAAAAACGACGTGCCTGGTCGTTTGCAGTTTGAGGACAGTCTGGCTACTCGAGTCGTCACAGAAACCCACATTCTCCCGGTGTGTGCTCCGCTTTCCCAACCACGGAAGAAAAACACCTTGGTAAGTGACACATTGTACCCGAGAAATAACTGTAACATTAACAGTTAATATAAGCTGACTGTGGTTTGCATGCCATGGTTGCTAACGTGAAAATGGCTAAAGCTAACAACATTGGGGAACGTTGGTAGGCTAGGCTAGATCTGAGCACTGGGCCGACTGTTCTAGATTGCTGAACGCCTGTTAATGCGAGGGTAATTTATTCGTGTGTAGGGTTTTACAATTTAATGTGTTTTACAATTTAATGAACACATCAAATGTTACCCCATTGCACAGAGAGTTTGGTTAAGCACTACCGAGCTTTACTTTGTTTAGCTTTAAACGTGCTAGCCACTTAAACCCTCAACATTTAGATCAGTATTTGTGTCATTTGAATGCTACTTTCTGCATAGTACTGCGTTCTTTCTGTATGTTTCTCAATGTTATGAGTTTAAAAAAATGTCAGTTGAAACAAGCTCAGGCTTTCTTGTGTAATCTCCTTTTAGTTGACCTTGTACCAGTGGGTCTGTACTGTGATGAAACTGTACCTTTTTCTCAATAAACTTTTCAATCAATCAAACAATCAATCAATCAAGTGGTTCTCAACCTGTGAATCGGACCCCCAGGGGGTTCTCAAAAGAGCTTGGGAGATTTAAGTTAAATGTTAACCATTGTTATTTCTCCCGATTCCAATTCAAAAATAGTAAAAAGAAAATAATTCAGGATTCAAATTAAAAAATGTCAAAAGAAATAGCTGATCTACAAGCTTAAAACGCGTCGACAGTATATGCATTTGAGTGACTGAAAATATTCATGTGGTTAATGTAGATCAAACAAAAATGACAAATATTTGGTGGCCCCCCTGTAGTAACTGTGACGGCCCCCTAGGGGTCCCAGACCACTTTATGAGCCATAAATCAGCTCAAAGTTGATTTATATATCATACTGTATAACAGATACAGCTTTGTTAAATTATCTTAATTTGGTTATTTTACCCCACAGAGTCATGTCTCAAAGACAAACCCGAAGAGGGAAAAAAAAAGAAGAAAACAAGAAGAAGACTTTGCCAGTCGAAAACAACTTGGAGGAGGAGGTGGAGTCAGATATCGAAGGTAAGAATTTTATTCAATCATGGTTATACATAGTGTGGTCTCGTATAGCACAAGGTTGTCTGGTGGGGCCCCCCCACCACCACCACAATCATTCCATACCAAGGTGTGTGTGTGTGTGTGTGTGTGTGTGTGTGTGCGCGCGCGTGCGTGCGTGCAAACACACACGCCTTGGTATTCTGTGCACCTACAAAGTTCAATGTCCTTGTGATTAGTCCGCCCCTTGATGTTCGACCCTTGGTCAGGACATAACAAATAAAAATCCTGGCACTCTGCATCCCGGGTTGGATATAGATTGAGTCCCTGCGACATACTAGCATCATGTCCAGGGGGTGGNTGTGTGTGTGTGTGTGTGTGTGTGTGTGTGTGCGCGCGCGTGCGTGCGTGCAAACACACACGCCTTGGTATTCTGTGCACCTACAAAGTTCAATGTCCTTGTGATTAGTCCGCCCCTTGATGTTCGACCCTTGGTCAGGACATAACAAATAAAAATCCTGGCACTCTGCATCCCGGGTTGGATATAGATTGAGTCCCTGCGACATACTAGCATCATGTCCAGGGGGTGGACTTGTAATGTACACAAAGCTGCCTCATGCTAAAGAAACAGGAAATAGGCTCCTGCCCTATGGGCCTCGTGGCTTGGCAAGGCTTAGTTACAAAGCTTTGTCTAACTGAAATAGAACAGCCTATGACTGTTAACACGTTGAAACAAATACAATCCTAAGTATTTAATACATCTTTGCGCATCTTTTTCAGTTGAAGAGGTTCGAGGCGGTTCTTGTGGAACCATGGAAAAATTCAAGTCGGACTTGAACCAGCTAAAGGGAGAGAACCGGCTCCTCAAAGAGGAGATTTGTCTCCTTAAGGAAGAGAACAGACTACTAAAACAGGAGCGGGATCTCCTAAAAGAGAAGTCTCGTTCCTCTGAGGCCGGTTCAAAAGGTAACTAGACTGTTCCTCCCAAAACCTACATGTCAGGCTCAAACTACCATCTAAAGCAGGGGTTTTCAGCTGATTTTGACCCAGGGACCACCATTCTGACTAGGAGCAACCTGGGGACCACCACTATTGTCAGGTGGGTCCATCATAGACCCATCCAACAATATATTGTCCGTTCTCAAAGCATTTTATTACCAGAAAAGAGCAGTTATATCATTCTATCAAGTATTTTTTCCCCTCAAAATATTTTTATTCACCTGCAAACAAGAAAAAAAGAGTAGCAAATTGAACTAAAAGGAAAATTTAAAAAGGAAAAGTAACTTTTCTTTTCAATGAATGCATGGCCAGGGACCACCTGCAATGCCTCCACCAGTGGTCCACGGACCACCAGTTGAAAACCCATGATCTAAAGCAATGGTTCCCAAACTGTTAAGCCTGTGACAAAAAAAGAGGTATTTTACGTTTGCCTGGGACACAAAAATAGTGAAAACAGCAGACCTACAAACTCACAACGTGTCGCTTCACGCCGTGTTGTGAGCTTGTATATAGGCCTTTTACTTTCTAATTTATGGAATTTCTTCGATTTTCTCATATTTATTCATGAAATAAAATTGCAATCACTGCATTCTTATTTTTATTTTTTTGCTCTTTGGTTCTCTCTTTATATATTTGCTGACTTTAAGGTTCACAGAAAAGGAGCCATGACCTTGGTGAGTCCTCCGACTCCTCTGAGCCTGAGTCCTCCTTTGAAACAAAGAAGGCTGCCAAGAAGAGAAGAAGGAAGCCAGCATCGTCATCATCATCAGATGAGGACTCCCCAAAGAAAAAGCCAAAGAAGGCTTCATTTGGAAAGCGAGGTATCTGGGAAAATAAAGATTTTCATATTGCTTCTGTAACAATGCACACACAAACAGTGCTTTTGCTTACATCAGTGGTTATCAAAGTGGATTTCAGGGACTCTGGGTTTACCTTAAGCGTTCTAAATCGACCCCTAAGAGTATGTAACTCTTGACACAAAACTCTGATGTACAGATGGAACCAAATGAGCCCTAACCAGTCCATTTGTGCACTGTCAGAGTTAAGGGGGGGACCTTGAATTTTTAAATTTTACAACACACTGCAGCATGAAAATGCACTGATTTATTAAGTGACCCCAAAATTTGGTAAATGCACCCCTTTTCTATCGACTACATTGGGGAGCTTTCAGACTCCGTTCACCTTAGCAAGGCCTATGGAAGATTTTCGTCTTAGTAGGAGCATCTCTGCTAAGAGTACTCTCCCTTCCACCCACACACAATCTCTTAACGGCAACATTTGGCATAGTCAGGCTGGCCCTATTATGAAACTGTTATGTATAGACTATCAATTAAACCCTGAAGTGAAAAAGAATAGTTTAAGTACTGATCATCATGTATACTCGGATTGTACAATATATTTGTAATTATGAGTGTGTTTTTTTCCCTTTTTTTCTTTTTCTTTGATCTGTCTTGTAGTCAGTAGCCCAGAGGATGTGGTCCACCGCTATAAGAAGTTGGTGAGGATGTACAAGAGGACCAGGAGCATCCCAGAAACCTGTAGGGCCTTTGACTTGGACCGCAACACCATTGCGGGGACTGCGGTCATCGCAGATGTCCTCATTGCCGGAGAGGGTGGGGATTTTGGAGAGCTGCCCATAATTGCTGAAAAGCAGAGTTTGGCTAGCTTTGCCAAAGTATGCAAGGCATTTTTGGATGCAAACCCCACCCTAAAGGAGAAAGTGGATAAGATGAGGAAGGCCAATGAGCTGCTCACCATCAAATACAAATTTCAGAAATGAAGGGGCCTGGTGAAGCACCAGCCATGTGATATCACATTATCATGTGTCTTCTGCAGACCGGTCTGGCCNGTGCATAATCTGCATCCATGATTGTAATGGGATGTGTGATCCAGAGAAAATGGATCCATCTCTGATGGACCTCGTTATTGCCCTGCCCCCGTGTGATGACCTTCTGCAGCTCCTGTAACATAACATACCACACCTGTAAATATAATTTTAAGTAGTAACATAGATTCTCAAGAGTAAACCTATATGAGATTGTAAACATGGTCATGTCCCTTGTTAGGAGGAAAACATTTACCCCTTTCTACATTTGCCCCTTACATCTACATAAACGTTCATATTAAAATATAGAGTGCTTAACCCCCGGCCACGGAATGTTACAATATTGTACGCTCCCACAGGACTACTCGCATCTAAAGTATAGCTCAATAAAAAGAAATTTAATCTGATGGATGGCCATTTTCTGTTCTCCATTTGCTTTCAACAATGAGACTATAGATTGGAAGGTGTATTGCACACTGAAACATTATAGCTTTTTTAGAAAATGGCCAGTTTGGTCACAGACAGGATTATTTAAAATGTGTTATCATTTTAAATAAATGTATAACACACACGCACACGCACATGCACACACACACACATATATATATATATATATATAACAATAAAGACGATAATGATAAGATAATGATAATGCAATGATAATGCTTCATCACTTACCACCGATATCCATCTTTGGTTGTGTTTGTTTTTTTGAACTTCATTTGCCTGTGGCAAACTGGGCATCTTTTTTTACTGGCCAACAGCCTCTCCCTCTGAAGTCAGTCATGGTTGACTTTTTTTTTTAAGAAATTGCCTTCTTCTTGGTTAAAAAAAAGGATCTCAATTGAAACAAGCTCAGGCTTAATAGTGTAATCTCCTTCTTAGTTGACCTTTTCCCTATGCAAACTTATAATAAACCTTTCAATCAATCTATTAATCAATCAATCAATAAATCAGTGCCTAGTCTGCCTACACCACACCTACACAGTAAGAAGCTTGAACTGCTCGTGGCGCTTTTTTGCTGGTGCTCCTATCTTCGCGGGCGATTTTGGCTATTGAACGTCTCCAGAGCGTAATGACGTATGCACATGCGTATGCAACGTCACGAGAAACACGGAACCACGAGTTGTAATCAAACAGCCGGTGACAAGCTGTGTGCGACTGTTTATTTCTCCTCCACTCCTTTCAACCGCGCTACTTGCAACATATCCTCCAACTCATACGACCAGATAGGACGTATGTGGACATAGGACCCACAAAGAGCGTTTCAAATGACCAAAAAGAGTGTATTCCTACCGCCAATTTGAGCCCCCTGGATCCCCAGCTATATATTACTTACAAGCGAAACCCAAGGTAGTGACAGTGTGGCGTAACGAGGACGGCGTCCGCCGTCGATGCGGGAGAACCGGTTTCGCATCCTAGTATGACGTTTCTATTTTCGGGGGTTAGGTGCTGTCAAAAACGACGTGCCTGGTCGTTTGCAGTTTGAGGACAGTCTGGCTACTCGAGTCGTCACAGAAACCCACATTCTCCCGGTGTGTGCTCCGCTTTCCCAACCACGGAAGAAAAACACCTTGGTAAGTGACACATTGTACCCGAGAAATAACTGTAACATTAACAGTTAATATAAGCTGACTGTGGTTTGCATGCCATGGTTGCTAACGTGAAAATGGCTAAAGCTAACAACATTGGGGAACGTTGGTAGGCTAGGCTAGATCTGAGCACTGGGCCGACTGTTCTAGATTGCTGAACGCCTGTTAATGCGAGGGTAATTTATTCGTGTGTAGGGTTTTACAATTTAATGTGTTTTACAATTTAATGAACACATCAAATGTTACCCCATTGCACAGAGAGTTTGGTTAAGCACTACCGAGCTTTACTTTGTTTAGCTTTAAACGTGCTAGCCACTTAAACCCTCAACATTTAGATCAGTATTTGTGTCATTTGAATGCTACTTTCTGCATAGTACTGCGTTCTTTCTGTATGTTTCTCAATGTTATGAGTTTAAAAAAATGTCAGTTGAAACAAGCTCAGGCTTTCTTGTGTAATCTCCTTTTAGTTGACCTTGTACCAGTGGGTCTGTACTGTGATGAAACTGTACCTTTTTCTCAATAAACTTTTCAATCAATCAAACAATCAATCAATCAAGTGGTTCTCAACCTGTGAATCGGACCCCCAGGGGGTTCTCAAAAGAGCTTGGGAGATTTAAGTTAAATGTTAACCATTGTTATTTCTCCCGATTCCAATTCAAAAATAGTAAAAAGAAAATAATTCAGGATTCAAATTAAAAAATGTCAAAAGAAATAGCTGATCTACAAGCTTAAAACGCGTCGACAGTATATGCATTTGAGTGACTGAAAATATTCATGTGGTTAATGTAGATCAAACAAAAATGACAAATATTTGGTGGCCCCCCTGTAGTAACTGTGACGGCCCCCTAGGGGTCCCAGACCACTTTATGAGCCATAAATCAGCTCAAAGTTGATTTATATATCATACTGTATAACAGATACAGCTTTGTTAAATTATCTTAATTTGGTTATTTTACCCCACAGAGTCATGTCTCAAAGACAAACCCGAAGAGGGAAAAAAAAAGAAGAAAACAAGAAGAAGACTTTGCCAGTCGAAAACAACTTGGAGGAGGAGGTGGAGTCAGATATCGAAGGTAAGAATTTTATTCAATCATGGTTATACATAGTGTGGTCTCGTATAGCACAAGGTTGTCTGGTGGGGCCCCCCCACCACCACCACAATCATTCCATACCAAGGTGTGTGTGTGTGTGTGTGTGTGTGTGTGTGTNGAAGAGGGAAAAAAAAAGAAGAAAACAAGAAGAAGACTTTGCCAGTCGAAAACAACTTGGAGGAGGAGGTGGAGTCAGATATCGAAGGTAAGAATTTTATTCAATCATGGTTATACATAGTGTGGTCTCGTATAGCACAAGGTTGTCTGGTGGGGCCCCCCCACCACCACCACAATCATTCCATACCAAGGTGTGTGTGTGTGTGTGTGTGTGTGTGTGTGTGTGTGTGTGTGTGTGTGTGCGCGCGCGTGCGTGCGTGCAAACACACACGCCTTGGTATTCTGTGCACCTACAAAGTTCAATGTCCTTGTGATTAGTCCGCCCTCAGACTGGGAGGTTGATGTTCGACCCNCGCGTGCGTGCGTGCAAACACACACGCCTTGGTATTCTGTGCACCTACAAAGTTCAATGTCCTTGTGATTAGTCCGCCCCTTGATGTTCGACCCTTGGTCAGGACATAACAAATAAAAATCCTGGCACTCTGCATCCCGGGTTGGATATAGATTGAGTCCCTGCGACATACTAGCATCATGTCCAGGGGGTGGACTTGTAATGTACACAAAGCTGCCTCATGCTAAAGAAACAGGAAATAGGCTCCTGCCCTATGGGCCTCGTGGCTTGGCAAGGCTTAGTTACAAAGCTTTGTCTAACTGAAATAGAACAGCCTATGACTGTTAACACGTTGAAACAAATACAATCCTAAGTATTTAATACATCTTTGCGCATCTTTTTCAGTTGAAGAGGTTCGAGGCGGTTCTTGTGGAACCATGGAAAAATTCAAGTCGGACTTGAACCAGCTAAAGGGAGAGAACCGGCTCCTCAAAGAGGAGATTCGTCTCCTTAAGGAAGAGAACAGACTACTAAAACAGGAGCGGGATCTCCTAAAAGAGAAGTCTCGTTCCTCTGAGGCCGGTTCAAAAGGTAACTAGACTGTTCCTCCCAAAACCTACATGTCAGGCTCAAACTACCATCTAAAGCAGGGGTTTTCAGCTGATTTTGACCCAGGGACCACCATTCTGACTAGGAGCAACCTGGGGACCACCACTATTGTCAGGTGGGTCCATCATAGACCCATCCAACAATATATTGTCCGTTCTCAAAGCATTTTATTACCAGAAAAGAGCAGTTATATCATTCTATCAAGTATTTTTTCCCCTCAAAATATTTTTATTCACCTGCAAACAAGAAAAAAAGAGTAGCAAATTGAACTAAAAGGAAAATTTAAAAAGGAAAAGTAACTTTTCTTTTCAATGAATGCATGGCCAGGGACCACCTGCAATGCCTCCACCAGTGGTCCACGGACCACCAGTTGAAAACCCATGATCTAAAGCAATGGTTCCCAAACTGTTAAGCCTGTGACAAAAAAAGAGGTATTTTACGTTTGCCTGGGACACAAAAATAGTGAAAACAGCAGACCTACAAACTCACAACGTGTCGCTTCACGCCGTGTTGTGAGCTTGTATATAGGCCTTTTACTTTCTAATTTATGGAATTTCTTCGATTTTCTCATATTTATTCATGAAATAAAATTGCAATCACTGCATTCTTATTTTTATTTTTTTGCTCTTTGGTTCTCTCTTTATATATTTGCTGACTTTAAGGTTCACAGAAAAGGAGCCATGACCTTGGTGAGTCCTCCGACTCCTCTGAGCCTGAGTCCTCCTTTGAAACAAAGAAGGCTGCCAAGAAGAGAAGAAGGAAGCCAGCATCGTCATCATCATCAGATGAGGACTCCCCAAAGAAAAAGCCAAAGAAGGCTTCATTTGGAAAGCGAGGTATCTGGGAAAATAAAGATTTTCATATTGCTTCTGTAACAATGCACACACAAACAGTGCTTTTGCTTACATCAGTGGTTATCAAAGTGGATTTCAGGGACTCTGGGTTTACCTTAAGCGTTCTAAATCGACCCCTAAGAGTATGTAACTCTTGACACAAAACTCTGATGTACAGATGGAACCAAATGAGCCCTAACCAGTCCATTTGTGCACTGTCAGAGTTAAGGGGGGGACCTTGAATTTTTAAATTTTACAACACACTGCAGCATGAAAATGCACTGATTTATTAAGTGACCCCAAAATTTGGTAAATGCACCCCTTTTCTATCGACTACATTGGGGAGCTTTCAGACTCCGTTCACCTTAGCAAGGCCTATGGAAGATTTTCGTCTTAGTAGGAGCATCTCTGCTAAGAGTACTCTCCCTTCCACCCACACACAATCTCTTAACGGCAACATTTGGCATAGTCAGGCTGGCCCTATTATGAAACTGTTATGTATAGACTATCAATTAAACCCTGAAGTGAAAAAGAATAGTTTAAGTACTGATCATCATGTATACTCGGATTGTACAATATATTTGTAATTATGAGTGTGTTTTTTTCCCTTTTTTTCTTTTTCTTTGATCTGTCTTGTAGTCAGTAGCCCAGAGGATGTGGTCCACCGCTATAAGAAGTTGGTGAGGATGTACAAGAGGACCAGGAGCATCCCAGAAACCTGTAGGGCCTTTGACTTGGACCGCAACACCATCGCGGGGACTGCGGTCATCGCAGATGTCCTCATTGCCGGAGAGGGTGGGGATTTTGGAGAGCTGCCCATAATTGCTGAAAAGCAGAGTTTGGCTAGCTTTGCCAAAGTATGCAAGGCATTTTTGGATGCAAACCCCACCCTAAAGGAGAAAGTGGATAAGATGAGGAAGGCCAATGAGCTGCTCACCATCAAATACAAATTTCAGAAATGAAGGGGCCTGGTGAAGCACCAGCCATGTGATATCACATTATCATGTGTCTTCTGCAGACCGGTCTGGCCCATGTGGGTGCTTGTGCTAGGTGGGTGTTTTCAGAAACCAAAAAGTGAAGAATCAACCAGTGTCTGCACTGTCTTAAAGTCCTGACAGACACATCACTTTTTGGTTTCTGAAAAACGGCCACCCAGTGCTTGGGGCCAGACCAGTCTGCAGGAAACACATGATGATGTGAATTCACACACAGACGCACGCACACACACACACACACACACACACACACACA
>NC_065509.1:1244934-1254970 GCF_006386435.1 Epinephelus moara | reverse complement strand
TCAGATCTAGATCAAGGGTATGGTTAAAACAATAAGTGGGTTCATGTACACCCTGACTGAAGCCAATGGAGTCTAATAATGAGATAAACGCGGTAGCCAGGGAGTCATTATCAACGTCAACATGAATGTTAACATCGCCTACAATAATAACTTTATCTGATTTAAGAACTAAACTGGATAAAAACTCTGAGAATTCAGATACAAATTCAGAATACGGGCCAGGAGCACAGTACACTATAACAAACAAAAGTGGCTGCGAGGTTCTCCAGGTCGGATGTAATTTAGTTTAGTTTAGTTTATTTATTTTTTTCGGATGTTGGACAAAGAAAATAGAATACATTCAAATAGAATACATGTTGGACAAAGAAAATAGAATACATTCAAATAGAATACATTCATTTGAAAATATAAATGAAAAGAAAAAAGATAGAAAAAAAAGAAAATGCAAAAGGAAATACAAATCCTATCATGACGCCCTTTTTAGAAAACTCAACAATTTTTTTTTTCCTTTTTTTAAAAAATTTTTGAGTCCACATGTCCGAAAAAAAGGGGATAGGGAGAAGCACTAAGCTTGTCATGCCTTACCCCTAGTTTATACCCCTGACCAGTTAATATTTAAAGTTAAATAAGCAGCATACTGACTTTAGATTTGAGCTTAGATGGCAAAGAACATTAGTAATACATCTCTATAGATGCTTTAATATGATACATAACAATATCAAATTCTACAGTTTGGTGTATGCAGTGTAGCATAATATGGCATAGTAATTAATTAGATCATTTCCCCTTCTGTTTCATCTCTGTACCTGCAACACCCCTCTTTTTGAAGTGAATAATGTTTTTGCTCTGTTTCAGTTCTTCCTCTAGCCCATTCCATAAGGTTACACTATAGGAGGAGATACTCATTATTTTAAGGGTTGTATGCATTACAGGTTTTATAAAGTTCAAAGGTCCCCTGAGGTTGTACCCCCCCTCCTTTTCCATAAATTTATTTTGTACATTACCAGGTAGTTGATTTTATCTTGCTTTGTACATAACTTGCAAAACCTTAAACGTAACCAAATCAGTGAACTTCAAAATATGTGATTCCAGAAACAATCTGTGTTTATCGTCCTGATACCCTGTGTTGTGTATCACCCTTAGGGCTCTTTTTTGGAGTGTAGTGATTGAGTTTGTTGTTGTTTTATATGTATTGCCCCAAACCTCTGAACAGTAGTGCAGGTATGGGAGGATCATTGTGCAGTACAGTGTGCGCAGTGATTGGGGATTGAGAATATGTTTTACCTTATTTATTACTGAAATGTTCTTTGCCATCTTAGCCCTGACATACTCTACTATATGGGGTTTCCAGCAGAGCTTATGGTCTAAAATCACACCTAAGAATTTGGTTTCATATACTCTTTCTATTCCAATGTGATCTACTATCAGCTTGATGTCTATTTTGTTCTTAAGACCATACATTTTGTTTTATTTAAGTTTAAAGATAACTTGTTTCTGTCGAACCACAGTTTTACTTTATTCATTTCTGATGATAATACCTTCATAATCTGCTGGATGTCCTCCCCTGTACAGAATATGTTTGTGTCATCTGCAAACAATACATATTTCAATACTGATGACACCGAACACAAATCATTGATATATAAAACAAACAATTTTGGCCCCAAGACTGACCCCTGTGGTATACCACATGTAATTTCCATACACCTAGATTTACATTTTCCCAGTTGTACATACTGTTCCCTGTCTTTTATATAACAACCAAGCCAATTTGAGACAACCCCTCTAAACCCATACTTTTCCATTTTTCTTAGGAGGATATCGTGATTTAATGTGTCAAATGCTTTCTTCAAATCCACAAAGACTCCCACGGTGTACATTTGTTTATCAATACTAGTTGTTAGTTCCTCAATTAGTTCTATTAATGCCATTGCAGGTGATCTGTTGGCTCTAAAACCATATTGATTCTCTATTAATAAGTTGTTTTGTTCTACAAAGTGATCCAATCTGCTCACACATAGTTTTTATAATATTTTTGAGAGTTGTGGAAGCAAGGAAATTGGTCTGTAGTTTGTAAACAGTTGTTTATCGCCTGCTTTGTACACTGGGATGACCTTTGCTGTTTACATTTTCTCTGGAAAGACGCCATTCCTAAATGATAAATTACATACGTATGTTAATGGTTTTACAATGGTATCTATTATTTTTTTGACAAGTGACATGGTTAGGTCATTACAATCAGTGGATGTCTTGTCTTTACATTTACATTTACTAACAGTTTCAATAATTTCCTGTTCCTTCACAGCTCTCAGAAATATAGAATTTTGGTTACAGAAACCCAATTCATCAGCTGGCTGATTTTCATTCGATTGCGTTGCTGTAATTTCATTTCCCAGAGTGGGTCCTATATTGATAAAGAATTTATTAAAACCATTCGTTATTTCTGTTAAGTTTGTTATTGTTTTGTTATTTTCAATGAAACATTGTGGGTAGCTTGCTGACAGTGATCCTTTTTTTATAATTCCATTCAGTATGCTCCATAGCCCCTTAATATTGTTTTTATGATTTCTAATAAGTTATTATAATAATGTTTTTTGCAAGCTCTGATAATATAAGTTAGTTTGTTTTTATATCTTTTATATTTACTTTCAGCTTCTATAGTTCTATTTCTTATAAATTCTTTATACAATGTGTTCTTTTTCTTACAGGCATTTCTCAATTTTGGTGTGATCCAAGGTTGCTTTATCTCAGTTTTCTTTTCTTTACATTTCCGGATAGGGCAATTCCTATCATACAACTGTTCAATTATACTGAGAAATGTGTTATATGCTTTATTAGTATCATTTTCATCATATCTTTTAGTCCAGTTTTGGGCCAACAGATCCCGCCTCAGAGCCTCCGTGGTATTCTCTGTTATAAATCGTTTATATCTAGGTATAGTTGCATTTTTATTCTCATATCCACATTTATACATTACAAACACAGGCATATGGTCTGTAGTATCATTCAATAGTATTCCCCTCTCTATATTATTCCCAATTTCATTTGTAAAAATGTTATCTATTAAAGTTGCAAAGTTACCTGTTATTCTTGTAGGTCTTGTTATTAATGGATATAAGTTAATGCTATACATAGTGTCGATGAAATCATCTATGGATTTATGTTTGTGTGGGTTTAATAAATCAATATTTTGATTGCCACAGACAAACAAAACTTTCTGGTGGGTATTTGCTAACAGATTTTCCATTTGGTTTCTAAAATTTTCAATGTCACTCCCAGGTGCTCTGTAGACACAGCTAACAATTATATTCTTATGTTTTTCTCTATGAATTTCTATGGATATACATTCAAGCATATTGTCTATAGCAATTGTCATGTTTTCTATCACCTTATATTTAAGGTTGATGTCTACATATAGGGCAACTCCACCCCCTGTTTTGTTCTCCCTGTTTCTGTAATTTAGCTCATAGCCTTTTAGAGGAAAGTTAATACCCCTGTCAAGGTTGAACCACGTCTCAGAAATTGCCACAATGTTAAAAGGTTTTCTGTAGCTATTAAGACAATCCTGGATGCTATTAAAATTTGCATACATACTCCTACTGTTGAAGTGTATGATTGAGCACCATATTCTGTGTAACTGAATGTTTCCAGATTCCAGTCACCTGCACTCTGGAAACAGTCATTCACCCCAGTCAGATTGTCAAACCCAATTACTTGGCTCATCTGGTAGTTTGTGAGTAAGATATACTATAACTAGTGCTCCATGAAGTATATACAGTACTCTGTACAAATAATTCATGATGTTTGTGGTATACATACAGATGCCCTCAAACACACAGTGCAGACATCTCCACACCAACACACAACCACTAACACTTAGTGCAGTCATCTCCTCACTGGAGACACACCAAAATCTCCACACCAGAAACACACACCAGCTCACACACACACTAACACTTAGTGCAGTGATCTCCTCACTAGAGACACACCAGAATCTCCACACCAGAATCACACAACAGCTCATATACACATATACTCATATACATACACTAGAAAGACAGATACAACACACACGTATACAAAACGCACACCAACACACAGTGCAGACATCTCCACACCAAACATCTCCACACCAGAAACACACACACAACAAAACAACAAGCAAATAAACAATAAACAAACAAGCAAACGTATCCATGCAGACTCTGTTCGGAGGGGGAAAACAAAACACAAAAGCGCCACGATCCAACAATCCAAAACAATCGAACAAGAAGGAATAAATTAAGTTCCATGCACAGTATTTGTCACCCGGTTTGACCATTTGTCCACCAAGTCAATGAGGTTAAGCCAGTCATCTTTTATAGGTTTATTCACCTATCTGTATGAGTCTAGGTCTTGGAGATCTCTCACCTTCATTACCTTGGCTTCTTCAGGCGTAAATCCATTCAAACGTATGAAAATACTGCAGTTCCTGGTCCATGTTGCTTGTATCTTCTTTTGTTTCTTCAGGACGCGGGCTTCACGTGCAATCTCTGCACTCTTTTGTGTTAAGTGATTAGTTCATGTAGACATCGGAACCCTTTAATTTCTTCCCCTGCATCAGGAGCGCTGTTTTGTGTTTTCGATTAACAAAACGGATGATGATGGCTGGTTTATTTTGACGGTCTTTTCGAGGGAGTGTATGGCATGCCGAGATGTTATTAGCGTCTAGGTGGATATCTTTGCTTTTGAAGAAGCTGATCACCTGCATTTCAAGTGTTTGCTGATCTTCTTGTTGAGCGTCTTTGCCGTCACTTCTCTCTCGAGCAGCCGCTTTAGCATAGGACCGAGGTTTTACATCCATCCCCGTCACAATCACATCATCCCGTCGTGAGTATTGCTCCAGTTCGTTGACTCTATGTTCCACATCACTGACCTTCTTGTCTTTTTCTTGTACCTGGATCTTGAGGTGTTTCACTTCTTGCATTAGATCTGCTAACTGTGATTGCTGCTTCACAACGCGGCTGAGTTCACTACTCATGAAGCTCAGAGAGTTGCAGATCTCCTCAATATCCTCTTCCAGCTGGGTGTTTCTCTTTGGAGGCACTGTGAATTCCTTTTTCCGCGTTTGTTCAATAACTTTGTTTTGCTTAAGTCATAAGGAACTTAGTTTTGAAGTTTGTTTTAAGTTTGTTTGAGACAGCTGTCCTCACGGAGCCGCCACCTTGCGCATGCCATGATGTAAAAGACTAAGAACAAGGCTTTCAAATGAATTATAATCTAGTTTAGGTTTAGGGCTGATTAAAGTTAAAAATGCCTCGGGGCGTCGGTAGCTTAGTGGATAGTGCTGACGCCCTATGTATAGAGGTGATGCCTTGCTGCAGTGGTCGCGAGTTCGACTCCGGCTTGCAACCCTTTGCTGCATGTCGTCCCCCCACTCTCTCTGTCTCCCCATTTCACACTGTCCTGTATATTAAAGGCATAAAGCCCAAAAAAAAAAAATCTTTAAAAAAAAAAAAATGGCTGCAACTCCCCATCCTTGGCCACTGCCTCGAGGAATGTGGGTATTATCATGACTGGGAGGAGTGGATTTATTTAGATATATTTAACATATTCGTCTTGACACAGCCAGGTTTCAGTGAGGCTGAGTAAATCCAAATGATTATCTGATATTAATTTGTTTACTAACACTGCTTTAGATGATAGAGACCTGATATTTAACAGTCCGCATTTAATTCTCCTGTTTTGTCTTTCTGTCACAGAGGAGGTTTTAATTTTTAGGAGGTTGTTGTGCACAACTCCTCTTTGTTTAATTTTAGATTTAGATCATTTAGGTGGTCGGGGGACAGACACTGTTTGTATAGAACTATGGGTGGGTAACTGCACTAGAAGCTCAGAGAAGCGTGTAGGACTGTGACTCTGAGTCCTGATGTCAGCTCTGGGTTGTCAGGGTTTTGAATTACTAATAAACTTTGCCAGGTTTCTAGATATGAGAGCAGCTCCATCCAAAGTGGGATGAATGCTGTCTCTCCTAATAAGACCAGGTTTTCTACAGAAAGTTTGCCAATGGTTAACAAAACCCACATTGTTTGCTGGACACCACCTGGACAGCCAGCGATTAAATGATGACATGCCGCTAAACATGTCATTAGTGGTCAGATTTGGGAGGGGACCAGAGAAAACTACGGAGTCCAACATAGTTTTTGCGTATTCACACACCGAGGCAATATTAATTTTAGTGACCTCCGATTGGTGTAACCAGGTGTCATTGCTGCCGACGTGAATAATGATCTTACTAAATCTACAATATTTTAAGGTTTTTCTTATATTCAGACAAACAGGATGTAAGGAGATGTGCTTTACCTTCTTGACAGTTTCGAAAAGAGGCCATTGAGATCAGGAAGTGGGCAAGCGGCACCATCAACCGGGCCAAGGGGGCGTACACCCTCTCGCATACCTGGGATTCCCTACTCCAGAGAACGAACAACGACGTGGGAGGCGGGGTTGGCCTCACAGACTCTGATTGGTCTGTCAGGTCCACCAGCTGATATATGACACGTCAGCAGCACGTCGGATGATGCTTCTGAGGAAGACTGGAGTCTCAGTCGAAACTGTCAAGCAGGTAAAACACATCTATGGCCTGAAATATGTGCCACCAGAAACTGAATTTGAATCATTTATATTTGAATTTGAATTTATAAACTTGAATAATTGCATTGAAAAACTGAATTTGAATCACATAATTTGAAATTGTATTGTTTAATTTGAATCATTGCATTGAAAACCTGAATCTGAATAACATAATTTGAAATTGAATTTATTAGTTTGGAACTGAAGTCCAATCAAATTTGATCCTCACTGAAAATCAACTCTATATATCTTCACATTCAGTTCACACAGTTCAAATTCAGTTCTCAAAATTCAGTTTCAAATTTACTGTGACAGACATCCGGGTACTTGAAGGATGAAGGAAGAGCAATCGAGCGCAGATACACAGGACTCCTCTTCGGCCAATCAGCACCTACGTTTTTGAGCATGTAGGAAGAAGCGCTCGCTCGCCTTGACCAAGCGACAACCTCCGGGGGTGACGAGTGGCGGTTTTGGTCTCTATAGCTAATTTCCCCTTTCATGACAACTGTGGGGGGTGAATTTTTTTTTTAATATCTCATCCGGTTTAATGTTATTAAGGTTTAAAATTGCACATAATTAAGGGCATGGCCACTTTGAGTGACAGGTGGCACCATCACGGGTGGCTAACTAGCATGCTAACTAGCCGCTGGCTCCGCTGTGCGTAGCTGAGCTCAGACTCGGCCGTCTGTTCGTCGTCATCTCAGCTAATTCGCATCCATGTTCAAGCCATTGAACCTGTCCTCTCAGCCGTGTTTGTGCCTTTTGGATATTTTTTTCAGGCAAGTATTGGAGTAATATGGCTTGCTGTTCGATTAATTGTACCAACAGACCGTCCAAGAAGTCTGTGCTCCAGTTTTTTCAGTAAGTGAAATTCGGAAATTCTAGTATCATTTTATTTATGTTTATATGTTAGCACTAATTAGCGGGTATCGGTGTCTGCGGTCACCACCTAGCTTGTCAGCTTATTGTTATTATTATTATTAAGCCTTTATTTAGGACATGTAATATCATGTTGAGACCGGAGGTCTCATTTTCAAGAGCGACCTGTATCACAGCAGCAACATCCACATCAAGTTATCAATCAATCAATCAATCAATCAATCAATCTCTGGTTAGCCTTCGAGCAAGACGCCAATCCAGGATGCATCAAAGTCAGAACCTAACAGAGAAGTGTTAGAATTTAGGCATTTAGGGAGAGAATATTTTGAACAAAAGGCGTCTGTGTGAGGTTTGAAAATAAAGGTCCACCACGTTAATTAGCCAACGTTATGCAATGTTAACGTTAAATTTGTCATATGAGCAATGTAACTTTAACATAACATTAAGGCTATACTTATGTATGTAAATTAAGAAGTGTCGAACTGTGTGAAATTACAATAAGGTGCGTAACGTAATTAAAAAAAACTAATGTGACATTTGACTGTCACATGAAAAATATTAAGAAAATAAGAATAGGATATAGGCCTGCAGGTCACGTGGTGATGTCAAGGAAGATGGCTGCCTGAGAGTCGAGCTCCGGTATCATCGCCACTTTTTTTGCTGTTTTAGACCTAAAACTGGAGATAACTGTTAGACATTTTTGGATTCTCGACTTTGTAACACCCCTAACAAGCGAAATAATGCCAGAGATGACCGATAACGTCAGTTCTGCCCGACAGCACCCGTACGACATGAGGGCCACGGCCAGCCAGGTCTCTCTTGTCAGCACCGATGGCAGCACGAGCGGAGCTGAGGCGCCATCTAACACGGTGATTATGGGGTTTCTCCAGCAACTAGCTGATGACCAAAAGACAAATTTTGCTGATATCCGGAAGGATTTGTCAGAGACACAGAGAGGCATTTCTGCCGTCGAGGAAAAGCTGGCGGATGTTTTAACCAGAATAACCAGCGCGGAGGCCCGCCTTGACATGCTGGAGGACGCTGAAAAACACCGCCGTGACCATCCTACAGCACCTGCATCGGAGGTGGAGAAGCTGCACGCCAAACTGACTGAGTATGAGGACAGAGACAGACGTGTTAATCTACGCATCTACGGTTTTCCGGAACACTGTGAGAAGAACGATGCAATCTCTTTTTTAAAAGAAAAGCTGCCTGAATCCTTCACCTTGATTTTCCAGAGGGCCTTGACCTGGAGCGTGCGCACCGGGTGTTGGCCCCCATTAAACCCGGAGCTCCGCCAAGGCCGTTTGTGGTGCGCTTCCTACGGTTCCAACAAAAAGAGCGCCTGAGGAAAGCAGCTAGGGAGATCGGCAACGTGCGTTGGCAAGGGAACCGGATCAGCATTTATCAGGATTCCTCAAAGGCAACCCAGGACTGGCGACATGCTTTCCTGGATTGTAAGAGATTACTCCATGCAGCCAAGATCCCATTTGGCATTGGATATCCCGCTGTCTTGTCCTTCACCACCGCCGGTGGTTTCAAACACCGATTTGATGATCCGAGGAAAACGCTGCAGTTCATCAAAACGCTCTGACTCGGCACTACTACGTGACATACAGGACAGGTGCATGCTTGCTGAATTTACATCCATGTTCTCGGAGAAATTCGCACTGGTAAGAGACTCTGCAACAGGCTTCACTATATTATTTCCCCGGCTCCAAGTTTCTGTTTGTTATTTTAAGTGTGCTGGCCGTGAGGGAGCTCCACACATTGACTCTGCTTCTGTAACTGTTGCGTGATGGCCGGCAAAGCAACCACCTTTTATCTAACCCGGGTGTTTTGCCTCATTAGACGGGGATCATTTTTATTTTACAACCTGTTACGCTGCTACAGGGACTAAAACAATTTACTCTTTTGCCTTTTATTTTATGTTTATTTTTAACTTGACTGGTATCCTATATTTGTTTTCTCCATGCCTTTCTCTGCCAACACGGATTACCTCCCAGGCGTCGGTGCGCATGCATGTAAGGATGTTTGTGTGTGTGCGTGCGTTTGGTAAGGTGCATTTGTACACTGGATTTTTATTATTTTAGAGCTGCTGATAAAGTCGAATGTTAGTTAGGTGAGTGCAGAGGAGGTGAGGTATAAGTGTTTCTCATGCTGGTGTGCAGACTGAGCAGACATCGTTTATTTTTTCTTTTGAGCTAAATTGATAGTCTGCTCTAGGTATAAGCGCTGTTAATTAAGATGGCACATCCGTCCAGCACTTCTGGTCAACAGTCACTCAAAAACTTTCCTCCATTTTGGACTGCAGGATCCCATTATCTCCCAACCTGTGCTTAATTGGTGACCTGATGACAATTGACCTCCCAAAAGCCACTGCAAACTCTCTTCTTGTAGCTCTCGCCATCGCCAAGAAAACAATCCTAGTCAATTGGAAAGATAAACAGACCCTCAACATCAACCATTGGCTGAATCTCCTTGTAGAACATATTTCGCTGGAGAAAATATCTGCTAGCCACAGAAACCAATTAACATACTTTACAGA
>NC_065509.1:1232433-1241723 GCF_006386435.1 Epinephelus moara | reverse complement strand
CAGGGAGGGTGGGTGACGGTCACAACCACGCATTATGGGTATAAAATACTTGACTGCAAGATTAACAGTGCATCAATCTTCACAAGAAGCTTACACCCTTTTGTGGCGCTAAGCTATGAAGACCAATGCAGACAAATAGGGAAAAAAAAAAAAAAAAAAAGATGGCACATAACAGGGATTGTTTCTAATACTTATTTGACATTCAATAGGGATAATAGTTATACAGTTATCTTGAGTTTTTTAATAGGTGATGATGCTGCCTCTTTTAGGTAGTCATCTGAGGTTTGAGTTGAGTTAGTTATCCAATATCGAACTTATCAGGAACAATGAGGAGCAAAGTTTCTCCTCACTTTTCTTTATATTGTTTTGTTATGTTGTGTTTACTTTTTGGGGTTTTTTTGTTTTGGGAGGGGCTACCTCAGGGACAGATGACACTTTTTTTTCCTTTTGAAGTGATGTTACATGCCTCTTCTTCGCTCTCTCCATGACCAATCTCAATTTTGTATCCATTCATGCCAGGGGTCTTAATATACCACACAAAAGGGCTACTATTTTAGATTTCTTTCGCAAAAAAAAAGGTTGATTTTGCTATGGTACAGGAGTCGCACCTTCTGAGTAAAGACGTCCGACGCTTTGCAAATAAGTTTTATCATTCAATTGCTTCTTCTTCGGCCTCTACAAAGACCGCGGGGGTGGTGGTGGGTTGCAAACGCAGTTTGAAATTTGATTTGATTGGATCGTGGTCAGATACGGAGGGGCAGATTGCGGTTGCCAAAATCCGAATGGATGGAAGGAGTTTAGCATTGGTTTCTGCTTATGCACCAAATACATTTGACTCAGATTTTTATAAGCTCCTCACTGAAACTCTCCTCGATTTAACAGATTTCCGTCTACTTCTAGGAGCAGATTTTAATGCAGTGTGGGACAATAATATTGACAGGTCGGGTGGGACAGAGACTAGAGACCAGCGGCTCGTGTCTGGGGCATTGAGGCAGTGGGCTAATCAAATGGGGATGATTGATATCTGGCATTTATTGAACCCCTCCGTAAAGGATTACTCTTTTTTTTCAGCCAGGCACAGATCGTTTTCAAGAATAGACTTTTTATTTGCTTCCAAAGATTTATTTCAAAATGTCACTAACACAGTTCACATCCCAGTCACCTGGTCCGACCACATGCCTGTTTATTGCTCTGCCTCCATTAAGCCTGCTCCATCCAAAGCTCTGAGATGGCGTTTTAATACTTTGTTACTTAACAATGAGGCTTACAAATCACAGTTTAAAACTGGTTTTCGGGAGTTTCTGATGTTTAACAAGGGATCGGTTGCTGATCCTAGGACTCTGTGGAACGCGGTGAAGGGCTACGTGAGTCACAATATGCTGCGCTAGATGCCACCCTCCAGCATACCTATACTGAGTCAGTCTCCCTTCAAAAGGAGCTGGTTAAAAAAGAAATCAACTCGCTTCTTATACGGAGATCCTAATTTCTTATTCATAGAACTAGGCAGAAATATTATTTCCATGCTGCAAGGCCCAGTCACTTGTTGGCCCTGAGACTTCGGACTAGCGAACACTTCTCGGATATCTTTAGCATTAAGTCAAAGGAGGGGTTGTTTTGACTGATCCTGTGGGTGTAAACTCCACCTTTAGATTGTTTTATAAAGAATTGTACAGCTCTGAAACCCACATATGATAGCTATCTAAATAACATTTGGTTGGAGCAGCTCTCGGAAAAGGAATCTGAAGCGTTACCTTGGAAGAGATCGAGCAGGCCTTAAAGGATATGCGTAAGGGCAGATCACCGGGTCTGGATGGAATTCCGCCGGAGTTTTACCTTGCTGTTTGGCCCTTGTTTGGTCCCTTACTGTATGATATGATTCAGTATTCAATACAGGAGGGCTCATTTTTACGAGATGTAAACATTGCACTGATCTCCTTGCTTTTGAAAAAGGCCAAGGACCCACTGGAATGTGCTAGCTATCGACCTCTCTCACTGCTGAATGCAGACCTAAAGATTTATGCTGAAGTGCTGGCCCATCGCCTTCAGGGCTATATGACAAAGCTGGTGCACTGCGACCAGACAGGTTTAAAAAAAACTAGGCTAGCTTCTGGCAATGTAAGAAGACTTCTGCATATCCTGAATGGCGCACGTAATCTAGACTCCCCTGTGGAGGTTCTATCGCTAGACGCGATGACGGCTTTCGACAGGCTGGAATGGCCTTTCTTGTGGTCGGTACTGGAAGCTATGGGTTTTGGCTCTCCTTTTATCAACATGATCAAGGTGCTATATTCGAACCCTACTGCTATGGTCCTCACCGGGAAGACCTGCTCTAATCTCTTTGACATTGCAAGGGGGTCCAGACAGGGCTGCCCCTTAAGCCTGCTGCTATTTGCGCTCTCCCTCGAGCTGTTGGCCCAGACAGTCCGACTTTCGCCTCTTTTGTCTCCAATCTCGATCAGTGGAGCACATCATCACATTTCGTTGTATGCTGATGATCTATTATTGTATATTGATAATGCAACACAATCTATTCCTCGAATACTTGTTATTTTTGACAGATTTGGTGAGTTATCTGGTTTTCGAATAAATTGGCAGAAGTCCGCCTTGTTGCCCCTGAACAACGCCATGGCCTGTGCACCCGTCCCTCCGATCATTCCAGTGGTCAAACATTTCACGTACCTGGGCGTCGAGATCTTTCCATCAACCAGCACTACTGCGAAACATAACTTTGAAAATACCCTTAATACAATCACTACAGACCTAAACAGATGGGCCTCACTTCCCAATTCTCTGCGCAGTCGAGTCTTGATAATTAAAATGAATATTCTCCCCAGAGTTAACTTTGTAAGCTCGATGCTTCCTCTCCCGCCACCGGCCCAGTACTGGAGCAAGCTACAGAGTGCAGTGACTAAATTTGTCTGGCAAGGCAAACGCCCTCGTATAAGGCTCACTACGATGCAACGAGATAGACTGGCAGATGGGTTTTATTATTGGGCCTTTACTCTCAGACCTTTAATAACCTGGTTTGAGTCTAATGCCGCAGTGTCTTGGCGGGCCGTGGAAGAGAGTTTTGTACGTCCATACACTCTTCATGACTTTATGTATTCTAACGTGCCTTTAGCACGATGCAGAGGAACATTTGGCCCAGTAGTCTGTCAGATGATCGCTGTCTGGAGGGCTATAGAGAAGAGGAGTGGGTTCCCCTCGGAGTGGCATCCTTGTTCACCTATATTTGATAACTCTAAACTGTTGATAGGTGGACGCCCCATACAATATCCTCACTGGCGGGAGAGGGGAATTCGTACATTGGGAGATATTTTTGGAGACGGGGGGTTGCACTCCTTTCAAGATTTGTGTACACAATTTGATATTCCGCGTTCTTCCTTTTTTTTCTATCTGCAATTGAGATCTGTTTTGGGGGCTTGCAGAGTTCCGTTTCCGCTCGCACCACATCCATTAGACAAGATTCTACGTAGCGCCAGAAGCACGGGAGGCCTAGTCTCCAAACTATATTGGTTTATTTCCGAGCATGTTTATAGACCCCTGGCATTGGAAGTTTTATGGAGGGCCGATATACCAAATCTTAACACAGATCATGATTGGAGAAAAGTCTGGTCTAACATTTTGCTGGCCTCTAGAAACCCGGATCACCAGCAGATCCACTTTAATTTTGTTCACAGAACTTATATATGACACCAAGGAAGCTTTGCTCCATGAAGCTCATTTCTGATCCCCACTGTAAGCTATGCTCTTTGAATGCTGTCGGCACCTTCTTTCACATGATTTGGGACTGCCCCCCAGTGTCTGTGTTCTGGGGGATGGTTGCCTCCAATCTTTCTAAACTGTTTGGGTTTGTTGTACCACTATCAGCTATCATATTCATTCTCAATGATCTGTCTACCCTGGGGTTGTCACTGTCTAATAGCCGTGCCCTGCTGGCTGGGTTCACGGCGGCCAAGAAACTGGTCGCCACAAGGTGGAAGCCACTGCATTCTCTTTCACCTTGGGCATGGCTTCTTATGTATTTGGACATTGTATACTTAGAACTATCTACAGCCCGTGTACATGGAGCACAGGAGACTACAATTGAAATGTGGAATTTTCTTTCTGTGAAACTTAAGAATTTATTAGAATGAAAGTCACTGAAGCTGTTTTGTGTATTGCGTCCAGGTCCCTGAGGTAGGGGTTGGGTGGGTGGGTGGGTGGGAGGGTTTATTTATATGATTTCAGATTTAGTTTAAGTTGTTGATTATTTTCAAGGATTTCATTATCATTTTCTGTTTATTTGATCTTGCTGATTATTTTATGTGCTACTTGCCAGTGTATCTGCTTTTAATTTTATGACGTTTGTTCTCATTTTCTTTTCTCCTTTTTGTATAAAGATTTCTTGAATAAAGAAAAAATTTGATCACAAAAAAAAGGATATAGGCCTGCAGCTACACAACAATAGATAATGCACAGACAGAATATGAAGACTGTGATGGCCACCACCTTTTTTTTTTAGCTAAAATAAATTGATTATGATCTGTTGAACATTGAAGTAATTTAAATTGTATTGTTTGCATGTAAAGGAGTCTGTGAAGTAGGTAATCTACTAACACATATATTTTAATATCTATTTGTCTGTGTAAGGTTTTCCTCTAGGTGACCCAGACAGACTGGACCAGTGGACACTCAACACGAGAAGACAGAACTGGACTCCGAACAAGACTTCCCATCTGTGCAGTGAACACTTTGAGAGTCATCACTTCAGCACTGACTCCAGGATAAAGACACCTTTTTTCATACAGTACCTCACAAAGAGTCAAGAAACTAATTTTCATAGATTACTAAGTACTTGATTAGGGCACAGCTTGCTCTGTATTATTACTGATAAGGTGAAATTACTGACATACCAGTGCAGTTTAGTGTTCCCCTGATGCAAAAGGCCAATTGAAGATTTTATCAATCAAGTAACATGACATGTATTTACCAACTTTAACATTTTAGTGCATTTTATGCAAAGACCCTTTATCATAGTGAGAATTACTACCTTTTTCCCTGCATACAGTATCTCACATAAGTGAGTACACCCCTCCCATTTTAGCAAATATTTCATTATATCTTTTCATGGGACAAAACTATGGAAATGACACTTTGATATAACTTAAAGTAGTCAGTGTACAGCTTGTATAGCAGTATAGATTTACCTTCCTCTGAAAATTACTCAGAACACAGCCATCCACATCTAAACAGCTGGCAACATAAGTGAGTACACCCCACAGTGAACATGTCCAAATTGTGCCTAAAGTGTCAATATTTTGTGTGCCAAACATTATTATCTAGCACTGCCTTAACCCTTTTGGGCATGGAATTCACCAGAGCTCATAGGTTGCTTCAGGAATCCTCTCCCACTCCTCCATGATGACATTATGGAGCAGATGGATGTGAAGACACCTTGCGCTACCCCACCTTCAGCTTGAGGATGACCCACAGGTGCACAGGTGAGTTTAGGGCTGGATACATACTTGGCCAGTCCATCACCTTCACCTTCAGCTTCCTCAGCAAGGCGGTTGTCATCTACTAGGTGTGTTTTGGGTCACATGTGCACCTGTAGGCCATCCTCAAGCTGAAGGTGGAGGAGCACAAGGTGTCTTCACATCCATTGACCCTGACACTCCCAGTCGAGCCTATAAATACGCCCGTTTTGAACATCATGTCTCCATTTGTAACCCTAATAATAAAATAAAGGCTTCTTAATGAAGTAATCAAGCTACCTTTTTTCTTTCCCTGCTCCTTGCAAGAGTGCCTGAAGTTTGTTTTTCGTCTTTGGTGTCATTTCTATAGTGTTGTCCCATGAAAAGATATAATGAAATATTTGCAAACATGGGAGGGGTGTACTCACTTATGTGAGATACTGTACAGTCTGTGAAGAACCAATGGAAAAAAATATTCTCAAAATGAGACAGCCAAACATAGCATGATTCCACAGTGGCAGTGAGCTTTGAGAACAGTTCAATTTCCTTTTAATAGCAACAAATATTTTAATTTGGATGAATTGCATACTGTACATTCATACTCCAGTTGTCTTGATAGTACACTGTTAAATTTAAAATCACATTCAAATATAAAGTTGAATATCCACAGAACTTAAACACAAAACTATTTTATGAATGACAGCCACTTACTCAGCAATAAGATAATTTTGGTGGTGAGTGGGCTTTTAACCAAGACAGGCTGTAGTCAATGTTTTCTACCTGTGTTTTTAAGCTGTCATCTTTCTCTCTTGTAGGACACTTGAGGAAAGTTAAAACGCCTAGGCCAATGTGATATTTACTCCACAATAAAGAGGTTGTTTCACAAGAAATTAAGATTTTGCAAATTATGACACTGGGTCCTCATCCACAGGTTTTATAATTACTGTTACAAATCTTTTCATTTATTCCATGTGTACTTTTTGTAACCTTTTAATATGGATGTTTTCATGAATGCAAGCTTTGACTTTATTTTGTGAAACTGTTTGTGTAATGGTTATAATTTTTGTTATATAAAATGGATCAGGTTTTTTGAAATCTGTCATTCATCAGTTTCCTGTGATGATTGGAAATATAGTGGTGATTTAAGCCTTTAACAAAATATAATAGTTAATAATGGCACCTTAATGTTTTCATTTATGTCTTAACATTTACCCATGTTTGCATTTATCTTAGCAGAATGTAAAAAAAATGAAAAGCTGATGTTACGTGCTGGTTTTGTTTGAACATTTCTTTAAGACAAATGAAGAAAATTCACCGAGAAACTATTCTCCTTTTGTGAACAATAAGGAATTATCTGCACACTGAATAGTTTTAAGCCCCGTAGGAGGTATTATTTATTTGTGACGTTGTGACATATGAGAAGGTTCTGCTCGGTATTGAGGCTTATATAGTGAGGCTAAAAAAAAAAAGTAACACACAATTGGCTGATTATGTTTCTATTTGCCTCACTATAAAAATGTCATGATACCTTTGCCTGAGGAAGACCCTCTCAGAGTTGGCAAACAAGTGATACCTCCTTGGGGGCTTCAAAACAATTGTGTCCAGCTAATTCTTTGTTTTTCACTTTGAGCCCTTTTATCCAGTCACATTCTTTATTGAAATTTTAAACAAGTTATAGATGAATATAAAAAACTCAACATTAGCCATGACAGCCTGGGCTATGTTCAGGCCTAACAAAATGTATCCTAAAGGCCAAATTCAAAAGCAGTGACACTGCCAACAGTAAGCAGTTCACTGCGTTTGGAGGTGGTCTTTGAGACAATTAACTAATTTACTTAAAAACATATAATTTCCCCTAGGTGTGAAATGAACTCCATCTTTCAAAAATAGCCCAGGACTGTCAGGGCTGATGTGAGGGTGCTCAATTATGGCACCATTTAAACTATGAACAAATGTAGCCATAACACTGTTAACAAATTTCCTGGCCTTATCAATCTTTGCTGGATTGCCACCAACCTCCCACCTGCACCTTTGGGCCAATGAAGAAAATATTATCTTAATGCCAGGATGCTGGAGGTGAAGCTGGTGCAGGTCCTCCTTCATCATGCTGACCAGCTTGACACTGCTGACCTTCTCCATGTTGTTGCTCCCACATTGGATGATGAGGACATCTGGTGCTCTCTTCCTCGCAGGGAGTGGGAAAAGAAGGAGAGAAGGCCTCTCCACTGCAGTCCACCCCAACCAAACCAGCAGACACGGATGCCCGGCATGCTGAGGTTGCGTCCCAATGTCTCTGCAGCTCTCTGGGCACCACGCCGGACATAGCTGTCACCAATGATCCACACTGTGCCTATGAAAGTAAAATGAGTGTAATAAATGCTTTAGGTAATGAAAAACAGAAAGTTAACTATAAAGGGTGACAATACTATTATGTCACATCTGTAGGATAAAATAAAACAGGGAGCAACACCTCAAAATATAGATGACTTGATGATGTCTTTTAAAAGCTTTCTTTTTGTCCTTGGAAGACAATGTAATATTAGCTGTCTAAAGTCAAGTAGCCAAAACACTGCTGCTGTGTGTAGCAGGCGTGGTGGAGACGTCACAAGTGGCCATGACCTCAACACCGGATATGTAATGAAAGAAATTAACATCTTGTAACAAGTATAACACTGCCTTTCTTTTGCAATTTCTACATTTCTTTATCATGTTCTAGATGATAATCTCGCAATGTGCTGTTCATAACAGTAACGTACATTTCAGTCCCTTTCGGACTTTAACCAATGTCAAAATCATAAATATGCGCGCTGTTTGCAACAGCGGTGTGGGTAACGTTACAAGGATATAATCTTTAATGTCAGCCGTTATGCACACTGCAAATCCAACTACTAACTCAAATTTCTTGTTTGGTATCGACAAAACAGTCATGGTAAGAAAGAACACTACCGTTAATTGGGTAACATCACATCACATGTGATTTGTAGACTAGCTCGTTGCTGCATTGCTAAAATGATAGCTGAAACAATGCTAACGTGCTGGTCGCCTAATGTAATTGTAAACATGATTTGTTTATGCTCGCTGACGAAACGAAACGTTCCTACAAAGTAGCTATAATATTAACAACAGTTAAAAAGGTCGTTGAAATATATGGTAAAATGCCAAATTGCCGTATTTGTCCCAGCCCCATCCATGGTCAAGGCGAGCGAGCGCTTCTTCCTACATGCTCAAAAACGTAGGTGCTGATTGGCCGAAGAGGAGTCCTGTGTATCTGCCCTCGATTGCTCGTCCTTCATCCTTCAAGTATCCGGATGTCTGTCACAGAAAATTTGAAACTGAATTTCGAGAACTGAATTTGAATTGTGAGAACTGAATGTGAAGATATATAGAGAGTTGAATTTTCAGTGAGGATCAAATTTGATTGGACTTCAGTTCCAAACTAATAAATTCAATTTCAAATTAAAGCTGCAAGCAGCGTTGGGCGGGACCTCGCACTCGCGCCCGTTTCGGCCCCCAGCTCATGTCGTCACTGTGAATTATTTAGAAATATCAAATGACAAACATCAGAGAATCCTTACAGAGCTGAACGTTTTGATGTTTGAATGCTTTCTGTAGCTGTAGGTATGTGGAAGTGATGTCACAATATGCAAATTAGATGACTGAATTTATTCCCATCAGATTCCTCTTCCTTTATTTTGAGGAAGAGATGACAAAAACAACACAAAACAAAAGAAATCTACTGTGTAAATATGTTCAAAATGTTGTTTTACTGAGATGTATGAAATCCAATATGGCCGCCGCCTAGTGACGTCACAATATGCAAATTAGATGAGTTAA
>NC_065509.1:1207857-1231571 GCF_006386435.1 Epinephelus moara | reverse complement strand
TACACACCCATTATAAACTGACAATTTCTCCACTTTTGCTCATGGTACTTTGAGAGGCACAGATTAAAAACGGTAAAAGATATGAAAAAGATGAAAACATCAGTGAATAGATGAGACCTGTGGCAACATTTGAGAGTTGGAATGGAGTCTGTAGCACAAAGTATGGAGACGCTGTAAAGGCTAGAAAAAGCCCAAACATTGGTCTCTTTCTCCCCCCTGCTGCCATTCATTTCCTATGGGACAGCTTTCGAAGATCGTCAGGACATTTTTCTGACATCTCACCTTTAGGAGGCCATAAAATCCAAACTAATCGTGTAATGAAAAAGTTATAAATAAGATCTCATTAGAAGGAGTTGATCTGTCATCTGTGCAAGTTTGAAGCCGATAGGATAAACGGTGTATGACAAGAAGATTTTTTAGGAAAGGCAGTTTTAAGGCAAAATCTTACTTTGAAAGGGCAAATAGCTCACTTCCTGTTGGATTTAGGTCAGGGGTGTCAGTGCGTGATTTTTAGGTCTTCATGAGACGAACACGGCAGTTTTGGTTTCATGTTTCTACGACGTTCCTACAGGCCGTAGCGGCCATTTTTGTGTGCCTAGGTGGAACTAGAGAGCCCATTTTGGCAATTAGGGGTTAATTTTATGATTTTCTAAAATTTTTCACCGGTTCTGATGTGCGTGCCAATTTTGGTGAGTTTTTGAGCATGTTTAGGGGGTCAAATTCCAGTTCAAAGAGGCGGCGGGAGAAAGAAAGAATAAACGCACCAAAAACAATAGGGTCGAGGACTGCTCTGTGAGCAGTCCTCTGCCTCTAGGCTCGGTCCCTAATTATACTATTCAGATTCAGTTTTTCAATGCAATTATTCAAGTTTATTAATTCAATTTCAAAATATGTTTTTCAAATTCAGTTTTTCAATGCAATTATTCAAGTTTATTAATTCAAATTCAAATATAAATGATTCAAATTCAGTTTCTGGTGGCACATATTTCAGCCCATACATATCCTTACATCCTGTTTGTCTGAATATAAGAAAACCTTAAAATATTCTAAATAAGAAGACAGTATGAACCTTATCAATCTATGACTAAATCTACGTTTGGCTTTAGCCAGCTTTTCTTTTTAAATTTGATTCAGTGTCAACTGCTCTGGCCCCAGGGATACATTTGACCATGGCCGCTGGTGTTGCTAACTTCACGTTCCTCAGAATAGAGCTGCCAATAACCAGAGTTTTGTCCTCAGCGGTTGTGTCGCTGAGTGGTGAAAAGCAGTTAGAAACATGAAAAGGCTGGTGGTGAACCGTGGGCTTCGGCCTAGAGCTACGCTTCTCACGGACAATTACCCAGCCTCCCGGCTGTCCGGGGCTTACCGGGGGACCGCTAGCAGAGGCTATTCTATGTGGCTCCGCACCGGCTACAGAGGACTGGCTAACTACCGCAGCCAGTGATTTTCTATGGTGCGGAGCCGCGCTTCTAATTCACTGAGCCTTGCCTCCAATGCAGCAAATAAGCTACACTTTTATGGAGGTAGATTTGTGTCTTTATTATTCAATCAAAAAAAAAAAGTTGCTTCAATCAAAAAATATATTTTCAATCAAAAAATATATTTTCAATCAAAAAAAACTTCACTTCAATCAAAAAAAAAAACATTTTTAAACAAAGAAAAATAGTGTTTGAATGCAAAAAAAATATTTGAGGCCCAAAAATTGCATTTGAACACTTTTTTTCTTTGCTTGAAAAGGATTTTTGTTTGATTGAAGTGAGTTATTATTTGATTCTTTTTTGTGTTTGGGCCATATTATGGGTAGGACATTTGTGTCTTTATTATTCAATCCCAAAAAATATCACTTCAATCAAAAGAAATATTTTCAACCAAAAAAACATTCACCTCAATCAAAAAATATAGTTTCAGTAAAACAAAAAAAGTGTTTGAATGCAAAAATAAAATTGAGACCCAAAAAAAATCTTTTGAATCATCAGTTCTAGTGTTAATTAATTGACATGAGACATTGGAGAGGTTGTCAGTCCTATTCTATAGTCTGTAATATTTTTTTTATTTTATCATAACTTCTCAGAAATATCTGTGTGCTTCTGAGCACACGGGCAGACAAAGACGTTACATATGACGGTCTGGCACACCGTTGCGGCGCTTGGAGGGGCGCTGTAATCCTGGGTCCTACTGTTAAGAGTGGGTCAGCTCGATCTTACAACTCCTTCTTAGTGAAAGATCTTCTTAAGCTAAGAGCGATCTGGGAAACGCGGCCATTATCATATCAGCATACAGGGAAAATGTGTCCAGAGTTTATGACATTTACCGGGAGAGCTAGAGCCATTTGACTAAAGCTGACGTTATTACTGCTGTAGCATGATGTTATTAGGCTAAATACTACATTTCTAACAAAGTCTGAGCTGATTTATTGACACAGCATGCTTGTAGGCTGCTGTAACGTTAGATTGTAGGTGTTCTTTTTTTTATCCAGTGAATGCAATGCGCTTCCGTAGAAAATAGTTCTGGGTCACGCAAGTTGGATCAAATAAAAAATCAAAATCAAATTTTAATTGTGGCCCATTTTTCGATTTGCTATTTTTGATGTGAGCATAAAATCAAAATTAAGAAAAACAAACCGTTTTTTTTTTGTATTTTTGAATTTGATCATGAAACGGATGATGAAAAAACAAACCGTTTTTTCGTTTTTTGATTTTAAATTGAAAATGGAATGAACGAATGATACATGGACCTTTCTGGTTTCTGATTGTGTCAGTTATTCCCATAAAATAACATTAGGAGCCACTGTTTAATTCAGCACCTATTTTGTTAAAATAACATTAGGAGCCACTGTTTAATTCAGCACCTATTTTGTAGGTAAATGTGGACTTATTGCAGTAAAAATGTACTTAAATGTTGTTATATTAATTAAAAAATACACTCCCCATGTTATAAATACAGTTCCTGCAGCGCTTGTGTAGCACGCGTCCCTAGGGGGTTCAATTCTCTGCTGATAAATGGCGAGTTGCACTTACCAGGTAGTTTTACTAACTTTCATTTAAGAAAACTGGGATTCACGGACAATCTGCTGTTAAAGTGAATGGGGTGCTTAAGCTTTAGCAGCAGATGTTGGGCTGCAGGTCTTTCGCAGACTTTCAAACACACGGCGAGAGACTTTTCTTTTTTTTTTTTACAAGGGTGACGCCAAAGTAAAGCTGCATCTGTTTTCTGCTCACCCCAGACACTCTCCTCTCTCGCTTTAGGTAATACAGATCCATCCATTTTGCCCCAGACATATGTTATGCCCAGTCTAGGGGTGTCTGAGACACAACATGAAAGGCCCCATCTTCCCCAAGTCCCAAGTAGCCACAATGACACAAACGTGTGGAACGATAGATAGTGCGAATGTATTACAATATTTAAATGACAGAATTAAGTGAAATAATAACGTCAGGGTGGACTAAGGCCAAAACCACAAACAAAACAATCCTGTCCAGGGAGTAAGTAAATAACCTAATAAACAACAAATGACAAAAAGCTTACCGCCCTAACTGAATAAACAGGAGAAAAGTGTGAGGAACAAAACTGGCAGTCCACCCCTACGATTCAAGAGTTGATAACATACAATAATGATTCACTACAATAATACAACAATGTGTGGCCAGTTGGGAGAGGAGGAAGGTGAGGTCTGCCTGCTCGCTCGCCGGCAACCGCCATCTTGGCCCTTTAAAAGCCGAACGCCCTCGGCTGCAGCAAATAACGAACGAGGACGTAATCAATCCGCCAATCACCGCCGGGCTGTGGCACACACCTATTTACATACACAAAACAAACCACGCAGAGAGTACACATGCAGGAAAACACAAACTTACAGAAATTACGACATCAGTCATAACACATATCTGAAGTTAGCTAGCCAGATGCAAAGAGTTGCATTTTCTGGTTTTCTGGTTCCTCGCGCCACGCCTCTCCTGAAGTCCTCTGTCTCCCCCCAGAGAAGACCTGTTTCACCTGGTTTCAGAGGGAGGTTTGCTGCGGTGACAGTGGGGGAATCACTGAAAAGCCCATCTGCTCAGGTGTGCCAGTGCTGTACCTTGCAAATGGCGACTCGCTTGTTCCAGAAAGAGATTCCTATTTCAAACGTCATTGGCATAGACACTTGTCACTCAAACATGTATGACCAATGGGGACACATCTGCCCACTGCGGGATATTTGTGTCAAAATGATTCAATCAAAAAAAAAAGACTTCAAAACTTTTTTCACTTCAATCAAAAAAAAAAAAAAAAAAAAAAAAATCAATGAAAAAAATATTATCAATCAAAGAAAAAACATGTTCAAAAGATTTTTTTTGGGTCTTAATTTTTATTTTTGCATTCAAACACTTGTTTCTTTTATTGAAAATATATTTTTTGATTGAAGTGAATGTTTTTTTTGGTTGAAAATATTTCTTTTGATTGAAGTGATATTTTTTGGGATGGAATAATAAAGACACAAATGTTCACCCATAATATGGCCCAAACACAAAAACGATGACTTCAGTCAAAACAAATATTTTCAATCAAATAATAACTCAAACAAAAAAACTTTCAAGCAAAGAAAAAAAGTGTTCAAATGCAATTTTTTGGGCCTCAAATATTTTTTTACACTATTTTTCTTTGTTTAAAAATGTTTTTTTTGATTGAAGTGAAGTTTTTTTTTTTATTTAAAATATATTTTTTGATTGAAGCAACTTTTTTTGATATGATATAATAAAGACACAAATCTACCTCCATACACTTATTACAGTTACCACTGTCGCTAAAGGAGGTAGAGGCATAACTAAACATTTGGCACGCCGAGCAAGAAAGAGCAGGAGAAGGGGAAGCCATCACTAAGCTAATGTAGCTAACAAGGCTAATAACGTGCAGACAACAGCTAAAAGATTAGCAAGAAAGTTGTAAAAAGGAGAGCTATAAGTGCTTAAACAGAACAAGTGTGGGTTAAGACTTGAATCAGATGTTAAGCAATTGAAGTGAGAAAAACAGAAAGCAGGCTAGTAGAATTCACTAGAGCAGCACAGAGACGCTGTCGGAAATGACACAACGCGCTTACCGCAATTCGTCAGCACGTCCCAGCACCCCATCAGACGGTCTGAAACTGTGTGGAAGCGTATACAGCCAGGATTACGCACTGCAGAGTGCAGTCACATAATATCTTGACTGAAGTAGCCGGCCTAAATGCACATGCACACCGTAATATTGATGACCATTTGAGCGCGTTCATGTGTCTGATGGATCGGGTATGCGTCTGCGACTGTACGGTGGCAGAAGCGTGTCGGTGTGGAGCGGTGCATGGTTTCCAACATGACTCCGTCGTCTGCGATACAGAGAGCATAGGAGAGTTGTAAACGTGTGACCATGTACAGAAACGAAATTCGTTAGTCTTAAATATGAAGAATTGTAAAATGTCACTAAACTAACGAATTTTGTTAGTTTTAAATATGAGGAATTGTAAAATGTCACTTGGATGAGGCTGTCAGTCAGTCAGTGAGAGATCACAGGCTGAAATTGGCATTTCATCCTCACATGCAGCCGCAACAATGTTCAAGCTGCACATAGTCTGCAGAGTTTAACTGAAAGGAGTGAGTACTTTCACTAATGGTGATATAATGTGGTCATGTTTATCTTGGAAGGTGAGAGAGCTCAAACACATAATTAGCATTACCATGAACCTATTCATTCCCTCTGAATGGGTGAGTGTTTCCATCTGAATAGGTTTCCCAGTCACTCAGATCATCACACTAAGTGGGCTATACAAGTTTTGATGCAAACATTCAACAACACATCATCACTGTCGATGTCTGAACTACCACATAAAAGTGATATTTTACAATTCTTCACATTATAAACCTAAAAATTGATTTTGTCTCTTAATTAATGTTAATGTCATTTTAAAATTTAAGTCTCTCAATGAGCAAGTTATTTTCAGAACGTTTCTCATTATTCTGAGAGACTAACTCAATATTTTCAGATAGGAGAGACCTGGGTCAGTTGTAACAAAATTTTAGATTTTCCTTAATAACTAATGTGTTTGTCTGATGCTGCAGCAGATAAAGGTGGTCATTTTAATAACTTAAATACTGCTGGGTGGCTTATTCTAACTTGTAATAATATAACCTAGCAACAAATTTATATTATTGTACAGAATTCCCCACCAGGGGGCAGTAATAGCCGGAGACATGGGGAAATGAACAGGCATTGGGCTGGGCGCCTAAGCCAGGCTGGGGTCCTTCACAACTTGGGACTGCCAAGGAGTGAACAGTGTATGCGTGAATGAGCACCTGTAAGTGTGTTAACAAATCATATGACATGTGAAAGTTATTTTGCTGTGTTACGGGCTATTGAGAGAGTCTGTTTGTTCACAGTCATATTTATTTGGGTAAACTTGAGCCAGTAAACCGTTTTTATATTGCAGTTAATAAGTTGTGTTCATGCTGCCTCCTAAATGTAACATGCTAAGGCTCAATCAGGCTAATTTGACAGTTTATGTTGATTTATGTCAGTTTTACTGTTACACTGACTCAGTATTGTGATTTCTTTGATTTATTATTTACAAATACCATACATACATACCTACATGTATACAGTCCTACAGTAATTAGGAAACTGTATTATCACTATTGATTAATTTGCCATTGATTATTATTATTTTCTTTCAAGTCTTCCATGCCCATCTATGAGCAAATAAATGTTTTTAAAATAGAGATTCACTTTCTAATCAAACTTTTCCATGCATGTCATTCTGCTAAGCAGCCATGCTGGCCAGCTCAGTGTTGCCTACACGTGGTCTATTCAGCTCTCGCTGTCATCAACCATTACTAGCATAGCATGTAATTGCATACATAGCATTATGCCTAGTAGCCATAGCTGGCCAAATCATTCAGGCGTCATCAATCATTGCACGTTAAACTATTTCATAGCATATATGGCATCCAGCATCTTAGCTTAGCAGGCTAAGCAACATCGCATTTATAGCATTGAACCCTCAGCCTCGCAGGCTAAGCAGCATCACATTCACAGCATTCAGCCCTCAGCCTCGCAGGCTAAGCAGCATCACACTCATGGCATTCATCCCTCAGCTTCGCAGACTAAGCAGGTATGCAGTGGTATGCGCAGACTAAGCAGGTATGCAGTGGTATGCTCCTGTGTTTGTACATCTCCCTCAAAGTCACGTTTGTTATTGTGTAATGCTAATGTGTGTGATGTTGGTTGACACCGATATCCATGCGTCACTTCCTTGGTGGCACAATTTGTATCTTGACTGTCAGCTCACATGCAATCAAATCCTTTTTTCTGCCATGAAATGTGCCATCTTAATCTCTCTCTTCTCTCTCTCTGTTTCTTTCACACTCACTCTTACAACTAACACACAAACAGGCACACGCCCCGGTGGCCATGAATCCCTCTGCACTAACACAACAGCACTGAGTTATGTGAGGCAGGTGTGAATTAAGACACTGTCAATTACATATATGTAGTTGCGGAGGTGTGTGTGTGTGTGTGTGTGTGTGATTTCAATTTCAAATTGATGCCTGGAACGCTGTTTAAAGGAAGTGCTTATTAACTATATAGGAAAATCCTTCACAGAGATTTTAGATAAACACAGCATTGCTCTCTTGCCTTAATTTACTGCTGGTGGAGCTTTCAGCTTCGTAAAACACCTTTGCCAGGGCTCAGTCATGAACATTTGCATCCCACAAATGCTCCCACATTGTGTCTGTCACTCTCATCAACATTCTTTGCAATTTATCACATTTTCTCTGTGTTTTGTACAAACCTTGTAATACATGGCAATTTTTTAAGTCTGTTCAGCCTGTATTCCTCCATGGAAGAACCACTACCAGTTCCATATACCTTGAGCTGTTGGGAGTTGCCCAGTATAACCAGTCTACCACCATTGTGAACTGGTCAGCAGCTTCCCATTGCTCTACAGGAATCACTGAGTAATGAGCTTTGAGCTGTGTTGAAGGGCACCTTCAGGTTGTTTACTCTGGACAGAGCTGGACTCAAAGTTCAACCTTCCCATGAGCTGCTTCTCCACTTTAACCTTAAAGCTCCTCCTCCAGTTAAGGCTAATGATAAGTGACAGCTGTCAACATTTTCCATGTGGATAAAGTCTCCTATGACCCTTCCACAAAGCCAAAGTACTGGCAGTGTGAATTAAAATGTATGTGATATTAGAACTGAAATTATTCACATGTAAAAGTTATAAATCAACTCAAGGAGAGCATTATCTCAAATACAAATCTCTTTATATAATACTATTTTGCTTTACCAAATATGTTTTGGAGAAAATGTAATTTCAGGGTTCACAGTCTGCATCTTAGGTTTAGGCTGCGAAAAGTTAAGCAAGGTAGGTAGGTAGGTAAGTGGGTGGGTGGGTAGGTAGGTAAGTGGATGGGTAGGTAGATGTGGAGGTAGGTGGCCAGGAAGAACGATAAGTAGGTAGGGAGGTGGGCAGGAAGCTAGGTAGGTGGGTAGCTAGGTAGGCAGGTAGGTAGGTAACAGGTTGACTGGCACAGAGAGATGACAGCTGGCAGAAAGGACCTCCTGTAGCTGTCCTTGGATCAGTCTAATACTGAAAGTGCTTGCTGTTTCACCAGGAGGTTGTAAGATTATTCAGTCTGTTTTGGTGGCTGGTTCTGATGCTACTGCTCCAGCACATTGCAGCAAAGGAAACCATGCTTGCAACAACAGACTGGTAAAACATCTGCAAAATTTTGTTGCACACATTACCTGAGTTTCCTCAGGAAGTAGAGCTTTTCAGCCCTTTCATGTAAACAGCCTCTGTGTTACATTGCCATTTGAGACTGTTGTGAAGGTGAACTTTAATGGATGTTAGCCACTAAAGCATGGCTAACATCATGCTTTAGTTGGTAGGAGCAAATACTGTTATTAAAACTAATTATTTCATAGACAATATACATTTTCAATGGCGACTGTGTAGAGAGGGTCCACACCTTCACTTTGCTGGGCACCACGATCTTTGCGGACCTCTCCTGTACTGCAAACACCACGGCTGTCATCAAGACGGCACAGCAGCATCTACACTTCTTGAGAGTGCTCAGGAAGAACAACGTCACTGAGAAGTTGCTGGTGACCTTCTACTGCTCAACCATTGAGAGCATTTTAACATACTGCATCTCAGTATGGTTCGCGCACTGCACCGAGGCAAGACCGAAAGAGGCTCCAGAGAGTGGTCAAGACGGTGCAGAAGATCATCGGCTGCCCCCTCCCCTCTCTGAAGGATATTTATACATCCCGCTGCCTCAGCAGAGCTGAGGGAATCATCAGAGACAGCACCCATCCTGCTTCACACCTGTTTGTCCTGCTGTCCTCTGGCAAACAGGCTCAGAGACAGCTTCTTTCCACAAGCCATCACCACATAGTTGGTAGGAGCAAATACTGCTATTAAAACTAATTATTTCATAGACAATATACATTTTGCAAATACACTCAACATTACACATCAGTTTGTTTTGATGTCAAGTATGCAGAAAATGATTTCTTGATTAACTCAGGGCAGCTTTATATTTCCTGTCAATGTATCTTATGAAATCATTCATGTTGACTTTTGCTTTCATCTTGACGCTGCTTCTTAACTCAGCATCTGCTAATGGTCTTAGTGCATGTGTAAATACTACATCTTCTTTAAAAATCCATATGCTTCATCAGGATATTCAAGTCATTTTCTCATTTTCTGACAAGCTGTCTTTTTTGAACACTGAAAGCTCCTTTGGTGCAGCAGTCTGAATTGATTGTGAACGAGCATCTGCGGTTCCACAGTCAAAAAGCAACTTGGAGTACATCATACTTGGAGTCACATCAGGTTCCAACGCACTCAGCCCGAGAGTATGAACCAGCTGTCTCTGTTTGGGAACTGCACCTTCTCTGGTTTATTTTGTGATACATTCCTGCTTTATTAAGCAGTATATTAAGGACTGGTGCAAAAGATGAGGACAGAAGGGATGATGTTGTGTGATGGAGTTTCTTTATGTGGCTTGTGGGGACTGTAGCTAAATGATGTACACGACACTGACAGCTCCTGTTAAAATCAAAGTAATGATTTTTTTACTTCCTCTGTGAACTTTGTTCATTTCGTCTACAGTGTGCTATTTTTAGCCCCCCCTCACTTGGTGTTTCTTCTGTCTGCCCTTCTGAACCTATAAATTGCATTTAGCCGCTTGCAGCCTTTTACTTCTCCCTCAATTAACTCCAATTCTGAATATTTTGTTTAACTCTGTTTTTCTCCTTCTTCTTTAACATTCTCTCTGCAGATCTTTTTCTCCTGTCTCTCTGACTCCCCTCCCACGTAAACGCACACACACAAACTGCAGGGCCTGACTGAAATCCATCTCTGTTAAATGCCGTCCATTTTTCTTGCTCAGAGAGCTAACAGTCGTGCTAATCACAGCTGTGTACATACCACCCGATGCTAACACTAGCATAGCTCTCTCGCTGTTGTCACACACCATAAAAACATTACAGCAGGCTCACCCCGATGGTGTACACATTGTTGCTGGTGATTTTAATCAAGCGAACTTAAAGTCTGTCCTGCCTAGGTTTTATCAGCATGTTAAGTGTCCGACCAGAGGGAATAACACATTAGATCATGTTTACACAATTATTAAACATGCATACAGAGCCATACAGCTCCCACACTTAGGCCAGTCAGACCACCTATCTCTGCTCCTTAGCCCTGCATACACACCTCTCAGAAGAAGGGCAACTCCATTAATTGAGAACATTACAACATGGCCTGAGGATGCACTTCTTCAACTTCAAAACTGTTTCACCCACACCGAGTGTTTTTGAACATCAGGACCTGGCTGTACACACGGAGTCTGTACTATCCTACATCAAGTTCTGTATGAAGAATGTCACGGTGGACAAACACATCCAGGTGTTCCCCAACCAGAAGCCCTGAATGACCAGCCAGGTGAAGACACTCCTCAAGGACCGCAACACCGCCTTCAGGTCAGGTAACAAAGATCTGTACAGCGCTGCTAGAGCTGATCTGAAGAAAGAAATAAGGAAAGCCAAGTCCGACTACAGGAGGAAAATAGAAAACCACCTTACCAACAACAACCCATGGCAGGTGTGGCAGGGTATCCAGCAGATCACCAACTTCAGGGGGCAGATCAACACAGCAGAGGACTCAAGCATTGCACTAGCAGAAGGCCAGGTCTTCCCCACAATCTTCAATCTCTCCCTGACACAGGCCACCATCCCAGCCTGTCTGAAGTCTGCCACTATCATCCCTGTACCCAAAAAATCAGCCTCAGTCAGTCTCAACGACTAATACCCAGTTGCACTTACACCTGTCATCACCAAGTGCTTGGAACGGCTCGTCCTGAATCACATCAAAACCTGCCTCCCTCCCTCCTTTGACTCCCACCAGTTTGCTTACAGAGCAAACAGATCAAACAAGGATGCCATAGCCATCGCCCTTCACACCACGCTGAGCCACCTGGAACACCGGGAGAGCTACATCAGTATGCTCTTCATCGACTACAGCTCAACCTTCAACACCTTCATCCCTGATACCTTGGTCAGCAAACTGTCTGACCTGGGACTCCCCCCCACCCACCTGCTCTTGGATTAAGGACTTTCTCACAAACTGGCCTCAGACAGTGAAACTTGGACCCCACCTCTCCTTCACCCGGACACTGAGTATGGGCTCCCAACAAGGGTGTGTGCTGAGCCCACTACTCTACAGCCTCTACACCTCCAACTGTAGACCTGCCCTCACCAGCAACACCATGGTGAAGTTTGCTGACAATACGACGGTGGTGGGGCTGATCTCAGGTGGAGATGAGCCTGCCTACAGGGACGAGGTCCTGAAATTATCTGCGTGGTGCTTGGCAAACAACCTGGCTCTGAACACCACAAAGGAGATCATCCTGGACTTCGGGAAGCACAGGGCAGAGAGGGTGTAGAGAGGGTCCACACCTTCACTTTGCTGGGTACCACAATATCTGTGGACCTCTCCTGGACTGCAAACAGAACAACGTCACTGAGAAGTTGCTGGTGACCTTCTACTGCTCAACCATTGAGAGCATTTTAACATACTGCATCTCAGTATGGTTCACACACTGCACCGAGGCAGACCGAAAGAGGCTCCAGAGAGTGGTCAAGATGGCGCAGAAGTTCATCGGCTGCCCCCTCCCCTCTCTGAAGGACATTTATACATCCCGCTGCCTGAATCATCAGAGACAGCACCCATCCTGCTTCACACCTGTTTGTCCTGCTGTCCTCTGGCAAACAGGCTCAGAGACAGCTTCTTTCCACAGGCCATCACTACATAGTTGGTAGGAGCAAATACTGTTATTAAAACTAATTATTTCATAGACAATATACATTCTGCAAATACACTCAACATTACACATCAGTTTGTTTTGATGTCAAGTATGCAGAAAATGATTTCTTGATTAACTCAGGGCAGCTTTGTATTTCCTGTCAATGTATCTTATGAAATCATTCATGTTGACCCTTGTAATTGCTGCTTCTTAACTCAGGATCTGTTAATGGTCTTAGTGCACGTGTACATACGACATCTTCTTTAAAAATTCATATGCTTTATCAGAATATCCAAGTCATTTTCTGACAAGCTGTCTTTTTGGAACACTGAAAGCTCCTTTGGTGCAGCAGCCTGAATTGATTGTGAACAAGCATCTGCGGTTCCACAGTCAAAAAGCAACCTGGAGTAAAGAGTCACATCAGGTTCCAACGTACACAGCCCTAGAGTATGAACCAGCTGTCTCTGTTTGGGAACTGCATCTTCTTTGGTTTATTTTGTGATAGATTCCTGCTTTGTTACGTTATATATTAAGGACTGGTGCAAAAGATGAGGACAGAAGGGATGATGTTACATGGCTCTGGTACACCAGAAACTAAACCAACATACAAACAAAAAAAAACATGTAATTATATTATAATATACAACACACTGTTCAAGATTACCCTCTTGACCTCTGCAATTGAAACGGTCCACCAGTGCCTTCATTGGTAGTTTTGCTTATTGTAATGTCATTTCTTGTAGTATGTGCAGGTTTCAACGCTAAGGTTTTTTTTTCACTTGCCCAGTCGGGAAAGTTGGTCAGAGATCTACTTGCCCGAAGTCAGTTTTTACTTGCCCTTTTACTTGCCCTATAAAAATTGTTTAATTTAATTTATCAAATAACAAAGACTGCAGTTATTTTTATGTTATGTAATCTTTATTCACACTGTATTTATTAATTAAAACAACATATATCATGTATTGTAGCTTAATTCCTACACAAAAATGACAGTGTCACGGCTTAAAGTGAAAAATTTGTCAATCATTATCCATCTATAATTTTGCGCCCATGCCCCCCTCTATTAATTTTTCACCCCTCTCTCCAGTTCTGCTGTATTAACACCGGGTTTAATATATTTTGCTTCCATCTCTCTGCCCTGCTCTACTCTACTTCAACGCTACTTAGCTCTCTCTCTACTCTACCAGTAGACTACCACATCCACCTGTTGCACAAAACGCACACAGCAGTGTTTCCCCTAGGATGGAGTTGTAGCAGCGGAGGTGAAGCACACGCATGAAAAATAATTTTCACATGCGTGAAACTTTTTTGTATGCTTGCAAAGCACAGCCTGCTGGGATGTTTCTATGTATCTACTGGCACCAGAAGGGCTCTTTAGGACTAAGTACATACAGTACATTTGTGCACAGTAATGAGCAGGTGAAATGTCTGTCTAGCTTACATATGAGGTGTCTCAAGATTTAGGAACATACAATTTTATTGAATATAATAAAAGTAAAAAATCACATGACATGCTGCTGTTTTGTGCTATGACCTATTTAAGTGCTGGAAGATGTTATTTACGTGACAACGCCTGAATGCAACACAAGCTCAGTACGAGTGCCGTGCTGCGCTGCTGTGCGAGCGGCTGTTTGTCTGTGCGTAACAGCTGTCTGTTGATGGTTATTTACACAGTGTCCATAACAATAACTTTGTCAGCTGACAAACTGCACCGGGCTCGGGATCAGGTTTGGTCAGGAAAATGAGGCCCAAGCCGCTCTAGCGTGCTCACAGAGAGCAGAGGAGAATTGTTAACGCGTGACCATGTAGAGACAGAAATGACACGATGACATAACACCATAAATAGTACATTGTTATGTTATTATATGAAGCGTCCGTCACGCAAAATAATATCAATGGGGGCTGTGGGCAGGACATTGTTACACAGCATGTGCCTGTGACTTCAGGCAGAGAGACCGTTGCATCAGAGCAGAAGAGCACATTTTAAAATACATTTATTTATCAATTAGTTATTAATTTTTACTATTTTTAGCAATTTGCCCGATCGGGCAAGTGAGTTGTTAGTTTACATGCCCGACCTTGACCTTGACGTGTATGCCCTAACCCTGATGTGTATCTTCAAATGCTTCATATCTCTAAAATTTGTAAAAACTAACCTAAACAGTTTTATGAGTCAATAAACCATAGTAATTACTGAAAGCCTTTGAAATTTGTTAGACACTACAGATGATGTGTTGTATTTTACTGCTCAGAGTGTTTTCACAACATGTTGATAAGGAAGAGCAAAGGATCAGGTGAAAAATATTATCAGGGACTCATTTTTTAGATTAGATTTAGTTATGGACCACTTGCCCTTCACTGAGATCCAATTCTCCCATCACAGTCATCACTTTGACCAGTAGAAACACAGAACGATCTGCTGCCATAGACAACTGTATGACAACAACACCCCAGCATTTTTAATATTTCCTCTAGGGATGTTACCACACGGAGTAAAAGGGGAAGATGATGGTGTGAAACAGCAGAGGCACTTTATCAACATGCTGTGTAACGTTATTAACGTTAACATTATTACTGCATCTTGCTAACTCGGCCATTCTGGATGTCACTAACTCGGCTTCTTCTCTGGAGCCTTTGTGCTCCACTGTCTCTCAGATTAACTCATATCGCAGCGCTGCCTGGACAGCATGACGTGTGTGGTTGTGCTGCTGCCGTGGTCCTGCCAGATGCCTCCTGCTGCTGCTGCCATCATTAGTCATTAGTCATACTTCTACTGTTATTATACACATATGACTATTGTCACACATGTATACTGCCAGAAATTAATACATACTTTCAACATATTGTANCAATGTTACGTCCTCACGGTCGGACATAAAGTAATAACATTAACAAATAGTGGCGGGGCTTTTACTCATCACAACTGCAGAGGCTACCAGCTTCATTTGAAACAGACTACATAATAGACGGTCCGTTATTTATTAATCCCTCTGTGTTTTTATATATTTACTTTTTATCTGCTCCCGTTGTCTTTATAAAGTTAACATATCGCGCTGTCATTTCAAACTCAACACTTCCTGAATTTCTTGCAAATTAAAAGCCCCTTATAACCTCGGCTGAGAGAATCCCTCCGTTTTCTAAATAGGCTTTTATTGTGAAACATTTGTAGGAACTTGGTTGTGGAGGATATAGTAGCTTGAATGTTTACGTACTGTACTTCAAATGTAGCTTCTGCCATCTGCTGATGCTTTTAGGGGACTACAACAACATTTGTGGCACATGAACAGACACAATGACTCAGATGATAGTAAAAGTAACTAGAAAAGCATTCGGAGAGCGCAGACCTCCGCCAAGCAGCTCGGATTTCCCGCCATTTTATTATTTTATCCACTTCGCTTCAACCGATCACCACCAAAATCTATAATCTGTTCCTTGTCTCATTATCAACCTTTCCTGAAAATTTCATCAAAATCTGTTCAGAACTTTTTGAGTTATTTTGCAGACAAACAAACAAACAGACAAACAGACCAACGCCAGCGAAAACATAACCTTTTAGAGAGAGTTAATAAAAATAGGACAAGAATAACCCTATGACATCAGACATGCCATGAAAGATGACCAGGGATAATAAGTGAGTACCATCGTGTAGTGTGTCATGTCTGTCGGCCAAGTCACGGCACGATTTTATGACTCCACAATCATGTAATGTGACATAGTGACTTTCAGAACGGGCAGAAAAGTCGTGTAGTGTACCAGGCATAATGCAAGTCCTGAGTCTGACCTGTCTGTCAGCGAGTCCTCCTCCACCTTTTTTTAGACTCCACCCTAGACAATAGTAGCATTTCTTCTACCACATAGCGAGCCACAAGCTTCATGGCTTCTTTCGGATTGATAGGTTTAACGTTATCTCCGTTATTAGAACCAAAAGACAGTCGTTGCTGTTTCGGAGCTGAAGGACCAGCGTTCTAAAAGTAACAGAAGTAACTGATGGCTTGTTTGAAAATATACTCAAGTATTCGGGGGAGGGGGTTGGGGCAATTGGAGAAAAAAATGAGTGGCGACAGCAAGAACAAGACATGTGTGTTTGTGTGTGAAATGAAGCTGGGAGGATGAGTGAGGACAGACACAGGGACACTGAGGAGTGATGGCCGTGGCTGGAACTGACAAGTTACGGCTGCTGAACTGAGAGAGATTAGGGGAGAGAGACATAGAGGGGACAGAGAAAGAGAGAGGGAGTGTGAGTGAGGGGAATGCCAATGTTAGGCCATACAATCCAGGTAATGAGGCATTCAGTTCTGCTGGAGAAGACACGGCTGAGAGACTGTTCAGTCACAGCTGTTGCAGAAAAAGAGACAAAAGAAGGGAGAAGGAGAAAAAGGCGCGGCACTTCATGTCTCCGTTACCTTGTTTGATGGGTGGCTTGCCTAAAAGGGATGGAGAAAAGAAACTCAGAGGAGGATGAGGGCACAAAGGAAGAAATGCAGAAGGTGAAAAGCAAGGAGAACCCGACATACAAAAAGTTCAGAGGCAGTGTGAACAGTCAGCAGAAGAGGATGGATCCACATTCTTTCTGGTCTGTGTGAGCTGACTAGTCTGCTGACTTGACAGTTTTCAGATTCCTGGTGAGGATAGAATGATGCAGCAGAGAGAGCTCGATTCAGCCTCATATAAACCTCCACACCTGCTATGTGCAGTCAGAATACCCAAAGATACATTTGCTTTATGGATCTTAATGCAATTACAGCTGCACAAGAATGACAGACACCCTGAAGTTTTTGTATGTAAAATATTGAAATCAGCTTTATAAATGGGTTTTTTAGGGACAGGTCAAATGTAGATATTGTAGAACCTTCTAATCCTAAGAACTCACTTTCTGCTTGGAATTATGAGGTTCTATCTAGCAAAACATGAAAAGAAGCAATGATTTTCATGGAAAACAAACACTATACATACATATAATTTGTTTTAAAACATAAAATTAGCATTGTAACAGATTGTCTACCTGTATGAGAAATGTATGAGAATGTTTTCTGATATTTTTACAACATTTATTTCTTGTTGGATAACAAATCTTATTTTACTAATTCAAGAAAGCATTGCAGATTAACTGTCAGTGATAATATTTTGTTCAATGTAGAGGTCAGAACGTAGAAATATGATTGGTTTTTAAACACATTCCAGGAACCATTAGTTTAAGTTTTCTTTGTGTCAGACAGCAAACAGATATCTAACCAGGACTGCACTGCACAGACAGTGAGACAGGTAAAGTATAGCGATAGTCTACATATTCACTGTACTAGGAATGTCAGATTCAGCTAATTTAGATCATTTTCAAGGGGAAAAAAGCAAATTAACATGAAATACAAGAGGCATTTCCTTTTGGTCTGGAGCTCCATTAACTCAGTGAGCTCTGATACCACTTCTCTAAGCTGTATCTGTTAAGAGGTGGATAGAGATAAAGAATGTTTTGTGAAGTAATATAAATGTCTTGCCTTCATTTTTATTTTCTGTTGGCTCTGCTAACAGATGGCTAGCTGCGATTACATGCGGAAACAAAGTGCCCATTGCCCACCCTCCAGTCTCCACTGGTTAGCTAATGTTGACCTTAGATGCTCTGCACTGTGCACCAGCCAGGCTAGCTAATTGGGAGCTAGCTGCAGCACTCATTCATGATTACCGCCATCCAGGTGGTGGGATGACATAGCTGCGGAAACATTATAGCCACCCCCGGTCTTCCCCCAGGTCTACACGGTGAGTAAACAGCTAATTTTGAGCCACAAAACCTCTTCAGCATTATTTAATGTTAGCACTATAATTGTTAGCACCACTAGCTGTGCTGCACCACTAAAGGTGCTTACAGAGCTAATAGTAGATAACAATGCTACAGGGGGTTTGCTGCTCAAAATGAAGTCACTTGGGCTGCCTGTGGGGCAACTGTGGCTGGCCATGATGTTTCCACATTGCTGTTGAATCAGGACAGTATTATTGGCAGTAGGCTTACTGCTGAATGGACCGCTCTGTTAGCAACCTCCCACCAGACATGGCTGGTCTACAGTGCAGAGCACAAGGCTAGCTGAACTACTAGCAACGGGCTTTGATATCAGCACTGACACATAACAAAGAAGCTAGACCTGACCGGTTGTCTTGTGTGCTTTCTCAGTGCTGATTGGCTCACAGATAGAACTGTTTTGTTTTCTAAATAAAACATCCAAAGATGCATAAAACTTAAAAAACACATCACATAATATTAATACGTTGTCACAGAACAAGAATACATAGCCTAGCTAAGTTTTGGTGAAAATGTTAGAACTTTATAATTCCAAGGTAACAATCTGGACAAACAAACAATTCGATTACGATTCAGAGGGCAATGATTTGATGGATCATGATGCATCTTGATGCATCTAATTTTCTGAATTCTATAGATGATATATTTTTCTCACTGTGTGACTGCTTACTACTTTTAAAACATAGCATAATGTAGGTTTGTAGTGATCCATAATTAAATTAACAGATGAATTTGCTTGAAGATGATGCCAAAATGCTTGCATACCCGAACTTTTGAACCAGGGAGAGACAGTGGGATTGTATTCATCTGTGGTTGCTCATATTAAGCCTTTGTGGGATATTTATGCTGGCATAGTGTCCAGTGTTTGTAGACTGTAGTATTTAACTAGAAATAGTAAACAAGTCATGTACAGTTGACTAGTAAATCATCCACAGCTGTTTTAATTTAAAAGTTAACTTGCAATAATTCAGAATTAATTAATTTGGAAATATCTTGTAGTCCCCTGCCTGTATGACAGTGACAAAATGAGGGGGAGGAAGAGTGCTCTGCAGCTCTGCTGTTGTTATGGACATCTCCAGTAGCAGAGAGCAGCCTCTTCACTCCACATTAGCTCCAGGAGCGGACTGGGCACAGTTTTTTAAGGTTTTTTGCAGGAAAAAAAAGTGCTTGCAACTGCTGCATTTTCTGAAAATGAATTAAACATGGACTTAAGTGTGTGCTGCACTGCTCCCACCAGTTTCATTCCGTCAACACATTACTAATGAACATTTAGTGACTGATTATTGAAATTTGTGAATCGTTGCTGAATAGTCCATGTCCGCATCCCAGTGCATCTAAGAATCCATTAGTTCTCCCACCCCTAATAAACACCAACTGTGATTTGTGTTTAGCCTTATCATGACTGGACAAGCAAAGCAAGATGGCCCCTTTTGCGTATCTACTAGGGCTGTAGTCAACCAAAGAAAATTTTGGTTGCCTGAAATTCTACCTACTCTTCAACGAATTGATTGGTCAGTGGGACATATAAATGAATCTGCACAGTATCTCTAGATTAATGAGTCAGCAGGCTAATCTTATAAAATACCTTTTCCAAGTTGTACATATCCAATGTATGTCTTTCCAAGCTACAAGAAGAACCGGAGACGTGCATTCAAGTCAAAAACTCGGTATTTATTATAAAAAATGGAATGAAAGGGGCAGTAATGGACCTAAAGATGAAAGAAAAAAATAAGACAATGATCAGTTTATGACAAGGTCTTTAATGTTACACTACTAATAAATAATGAAAACTGCAAAGTAGCTGAAACAACTGATTACAATATAAATTAAAGCTGCAAGCAGCTGTGATCGGGCCCTCACTCCCCCATGCAACCGCGGGGGCCTGAGGCATGCGGGGGCTGTGGCACGAAGCGAGAAGGGAGAAAAAACTTGGCAGGAGCAAAAAAACGCAATGTTTTGTTCATCCACCAGGTGGCACTATGAGCGTAACTAGATGTGGGCAGGTGTGTTCAGGGGCGGACCTTCATCACACGTGAAGTTTCGAGCAAATCGGACAATGTCAATGTATAACAGGGCATTTCCTGTTTCCACAAGGGGCCGGCATGAGCAAGATTGCCTACGAGCATATGGAGGCTTTGAGGGCGGGGCTCTTATCATGTACAGAAATTTTGAAGCAGTTTGGATGAATTATGTGGGAGAGAGAGCTGCTTGAATATGCATGGCGATGGATCAAAAATGGCAGCGCCATAGCAGCCACGCTCTTTGACCTACAGACATGCAGAGCACAACTTTTGATCAGCATGGTGTCTGGATGATCTGTAAAAAATTTGAAGTCGATTGGATGAAATCCCTAGGACTAGTTCGTTAAAATACAACATGTGGAAATCATGTCAAAATGACAAGTCAAAATCAAAATGGCCAACTTCCTGTTTGGAGTAGACCATTGGTGCCAGAGACTTTTATGTGCGTCTGGACAACATACACATGTGTACCAATTTTCATGTTCCTTCTCCAAAAGAAATCCTATGGGGAGGGTTTTTCGAAAATTTCAAGGTGGCGCTATAGAGGCATTTTGTCCCCCTCATGGGTGACGCCCCTATCAGATGCAAGAGCTTGCCATTCTTGACCTGTCTGTCAATTTTCATGAGGATATGGGGACGGTGAAGCCATCAAAAAGCCAAACGTATTTGGTGGAGAGGGAGGCACCATAGCGGCCACGCCCCTTGACATAGAGAAAAGCTTTTAATAACTTTTCATCAGCATGGTCTCTGGATGATCTGTAAAAAATTTGAAGTCGATTGGATTAAATCCCTAGGACGAGTTCGTTAAAATACAACATGTGGAAATCACGCTAAAATGACAAGTCAAAATCAAAATGGCCGACTTCCTGTTTGGAGTAGACCATTGGTGCCAGAGACTTTTATGTGCGTCTGGACAATATACACATGTGTACCAATTTTCATGTTCCAACTCCAAAAAAACCCTTATGGGCAGGGGTTTTTGAAAATTTCAAGGGGGCGCTATAGAGGCATTTTGTCCCCCCCATGGGCGACGCCCCTATCAGATGCAAGAGCTCGCCATTCTTGACCTGTGTATCCATTTTCATGAGGAGATGAGGTCGTTGATGCCATCAAAATGCCAAACGTATTTAGTGGCGAGGGATCGATAGTCACCACGCCGCCACATGGACACCATTAGACGTAGCTTCACAGCGTTCATAAGGTAGCTTCACCAACTTGTTCTGCATGCATTAGAGGTGGAATGAAGTTGATACGCTCAAGTTTGTGGCATTAGTACATGTTAAAGTAAAAACTGGTCACTTCCTCTTACCACCGGGGGGCCCTATGAGTAAGGTGGGATATTAACATATCGGGGCGTTCGGGGCCGAGCCATCATCATGTCCAGCAAGTTTGAAGCTGCTGAGATCAAGTATGTGGGCAGGAGAGCCGTTCGAAATTCAATGGCAAGAAAACGAAAAGTCACCAAAATTTGTCACGTCCTAGCGGCCACGTCCCTTGACATAGAGAAAAGCTTTTAATAACTTTTGATCAGGATGTTCTCAGGATGGTCTGTACCAACTTTGAAGTCGATAGGACGAAATCCCTAGGAGGAGTTCGTTCAAATGTAAGTTGTGGAAATCGCCGTAACGAAAAAATTCAAAACAAAATGGCCAACTTCCTGTTGGGATTTCACCATGATGTTAAGAGACTTTTTTGTGCGTCTCGGTATGATACATGTGTGTACCAAATTTCGTTTGCCTACGACAAACTAACCCCAATGGGGAGGGTATTTTGAAAATTTGTAGTGGGCGCTATTTCGGCATTTCGTGCCGACCATGTGCAACCGCCCAAAAATATCAAATTTCGGACCGACCATGTGCAACCGCCCAAAAATATCAAATTTCGGATGTGGCCGGACGAATGTGGAAAGTTAGGAGCATTTTCAAATTTGGGAAAGGGCCGAAATTGGGACACGAAATGTCGCAATAATAATAATAATAATAAACAGCACGATTTCAATAGGGTCCTCGGACGACTTCTTCGTCGCTCGGGCCCTAATAATAAACCACGATTTCAATAGGGTTTTCCGCGGACGACTTCGGCGTCGCCCGGGCCCTAATTAAAGCTGCAAGCAGAGATGAACGGGCCCTCGCAGTCCACGCTCGTCGGGGCATGCTGCAGTCGGGGGGCGTGCACCTAGATGTCTTGTCAGCTGTAATAAATAAAAACAATAAACATTATCTCTTACTTACATTTCCAGTATACAGGTAGGCACCCAACCCACGTATGTATTTTTCCAAAAAGTAGAAGCTGAATACATGCCCAATAGTTAAAGGTCTTCTGACTCTTTAAAGGTAGGGTCTGGAGGATTTTCCAGTTGCTGTTTGTAAACACACATTCAAATTTGGCCCCTCCTATCAGGCTCAACTCTCCCGGGTGTACGGAGCCCGGAGGTATGGAAAAAGGCTTTCCAGAAGAGGTTCATGCTCGGACACGCTTGGGCACACTCGGGCACGCTCGGGCACGCTCGGGCACGGCACCTGCGCTCTCTCATTGGCTGGGGAAATCTCCGCCCAGAAGCGGTCCGAGCTCCCAAAAACATCAAAATACAGTTAAAGGGCAGGAGCTCTGCAAACAGAGTCACCACCACACGAGTAGAAGCCCGCAGGTGATGATTAACCAGGATTTCATTTGTATATGTCTATATTTTGTTTTGTTTGAAAGTCCTCCAGATCCTACCTTTAAAAGTTGACATGTTGTCTCTAGCTCAAAGTATGAGGGACAAGAAGAGGTTGAAAGTCGGTGAGTTTTGAAGAGGATTTGAAGATTTTCCAATTTATTTCCATATACACTAATTAGACTGCCACCAGAGCACCACCTATTGGCCGATTTGCACCGAATTTTGCACAATCCCTCATCGGGCCATGGAACACAATTAGCAAAAGTGTTGTGGTAATGCGACTGTATTTGGTCAAGATATGAAAGACTGTCTGTTTTGAACACAATGTGCAGGAATTTGTTGTTTTATATTTTGGCCGTTTTTTGGACTATCAAAATTCTTTTGATAACTTTTTGTCAGTAGGGTTGACAGATACTACATGCAAAGTTTGGTGCAAATCGGTCAAATCGCCTAGGAGGAGTTTAGTTTGGTTTAGTTTATTTGTTTGTTCCTCACATGAAAGTGGACAACAGAATTTGCACATGCACTCTACATTTTCAAATCAACACCTCCATGATTGGAAAGGAGCAGCAAGAAGAAAAAAGATTCTTATATGTGCCTGCCCCCTACTTGAACAATTAATAATAAAAGAAAAGATGGTCTGACATCACATACAGTTGATTTTCAATAGCCAACACCAACAACACTTTGATAATAAAAACAAAACAATTAATCAAAACAAATACAAAGGAATAAATTAAATAAATAAATATCCCATACAAGTAAACTTTTACCAGCTCAAATCAATTGATCATTAACATCCAATTTAAATTTCAAGTGCATACTGACAGTTTTTTTTGCATTTGTACATTTTTTTAAATTGATGAGTATCTGTACAACCTTTCAAATCCTGTAGTTGGGAATTCCATATTTTTACACCAACAACC
>NC_065509.1:1202583-1206166 GCF_006386435.1 Epinephelus moara | reverse complement strand
GTGTGTGTGTGTGTGTGTGTGATTGAATATTGTGTGAAAGAGTATGTGTTTCTTATCATCTATCATCAAATTTGCCTATTTTATAGTTTGCGAAAATAGCTAGCTAACATTAGCTAGATAAATATATGTACTTTACTGTATGTATTGCGCGCACGTGTGTGTGCGTGTGTGCATGTGTGTCGGTGCATGCATGCGTGCATTTATTTATATAGCTACATATTGATCAATAGGTTTGCTTGTCATTGAAAACATTCTCTTCGTTTTATGTTTCCTCATCCAAAGTGTTATGGCTGCGAGGTATACAGTTGAAATGGTTGTAAGGATGCTGAATGAAGAGGCAGTCATGGGATTGGACTCAGAATCTGAAATATCAGACGATGAGGACCCAGACTATTGTCCAGGTGGAGGTGTCGGTCGTCCACCTGGAAATCCAACTGAACAGGATCGTACAGTTACACACACACACACGCATGTACTCTCAATCACACACACACACACACACACACACACACACACACACACCACATGCATAAAATGGATGTTGACATTGTTCTATTGCTGTTGTGTAATTTTCGTTTCCAATTTTCAAAATGTTTTAAAAATGTTAAAAATGTAACAAAAAACCCTGAAAAATAAAAATATTTCAACCATGAAATCATTCTTATGTGGACCAAAAAATAATAAAAATGATTTTTCTTAACCAAAATGACAAAAGTGACATAAAAACACATTGATTCTAACACAGGTCATTTTTGACCCACTTATCGAAGAGTGTAGGGTCCACTCACTCGTGCATCTAAGGGTTAAATTAGACGGCCACCAGAGAGCCACCTAGTGGTGGATCGGTAAGTCCTTCATCAGATATCCTCAGGAGGGCATTGACAATAATTATACCAAGTTTCGTGTTAATCCGCCCAACCGATGTTGAGATATAAAATACTTCAATTTAAAGAGCGCCACCTGGTGGTCATCGCCTGACATTTTGCACAGAGCCTCAGGGGCTCATGCGGAAGTACTAAACTGAGTTTCATGTCATTCGGATACACCAATGTGGAGATATGCAGCACTTCCTGTTAACAACAAAATCTGCACAAAGTTGTTATTTAATAACTTGAGTATTCTTTGGAATATCAAAATTCTTTTAATAACTTTTTGTCAGAAGAGTCCACAGATGCTGTGTGCAAAGTTTCGTGCAAATCGGTGAAATTCCCTAGGAGGAGTTCGAAAAAGTAGGTTTGCAACATTTTGCGAATTTGCGGGAAAAAACGGTAGGCGGAAATGGGCGTGGCCTATATCACGAGAATAAGCACAATTCACTGAACGCATGGGTATAAGGTTTTTGAATGTGCAACAAAGTATATGGGAGTTATGAGCCAAAATGCACTTTCCTTAATAATAGCGCCACCTAGTGGTGGAAATTCAGGACGACAATACATTATAAAAATTTTTGCCAGGTGTGACTTATATTCCAAGTTTGGTGAGTTTTGGGGTATGTTCAGGCAGTGAAAAATGCGATCATGTGGGCGGAAGAAAAACAAAAAAATATATATATATAAATAATCGGGAAAAAAACAATAGGGACCTCGCAGGTCTCCTGCTCGGGCCCTAACTAGAACTGCAAGCAGTTATGAACGGGGGCAAAGCCCCCCCGTGCGACTCGGTCCCCGCGTCCCGCGGAGCCCATGGAATTTGTCCCCGGGCGACGGGCTCTGGGCGAGCGCATGTTTATGAATGTGTCATTTAAAATGTGAAGTTACAGGCAAAACTGCCTTTGCATCCGTTATAGCGCCACCTATAGACCGATTTGCGACGAATTTGGCACAAAGCCTCTGGATGAGCTCGGGAACGAGTGACTTAAGTTTGATGTTGAAAGCATCTACTTTGAGCAAAATATGAAACAATGTGTGTTTTTTAGCTAGCAAAAAAGATTGTTTGGTTGTAACAAGCGCATTTTTTGGAGTTCCACAATTCTTTTGATATCTTTTCATCAGACACATCTGGAGATTCTATGTGCAACGTTTCAGGCAGGTGGCACTTAAAATGTAGGCGGAGTTCGAAAAAGTAGGTTTTGGACATGTGGCGAATTAGCAAACAGAATGTGCAGCAGAAGTGGGCGGGGCCTGTGTCAGAAAACCCAGCTCTATCTAGGGAACACATGGATATAATGTTTTTGAAAGTGTCATTTAAAATGTGTAAGTTGCAGGCAAAAATGCGTTTGCATCCGTTATAGCATCACCTAGTGGAGTACATGTGCAATTTTTGGTACGGAGGATCTGTGTCCTATTCTATATGTACCCTTAAAATTTCAAAGCCCTCAGCATAATACTTTGGCTGAAATTAATGTTGGTTGTTTATCTTGTAATAAGCCACGCCCACATTGACCAGTCATGACCACCTTCAAGATATGACCTCAGAATTGGCCCTACATCATACCAACCGAATTTCGTAGAAATCGGTGTAGCCGTTCAAGAGATATAAACTTACCATATTTGTAGTGCCCCCTAGTTGCCAAAATTCGCCAAATTCGGCTCATACCCTCACATCACTTATGCCAATAAATGATGTCAAATTTGGTGTTAATAGCATTTAGTTTGACCGAGATATCCAACAGTTTGCATTTTTATAGCTAGCTGTAGAAGTTTGTTTGTTAATAATTTGCGCATTTTTTGCCCGAATAAAATTCTTTTGATAACTTTAGATCAGGTCCAGTAGAAGAGTCTATATGTCAAGTTTCACGCAGATTGGACAAAATCCCACGAGGAAGTTCGAAAAAGTAGGTTTTCCAGTTTTCGCGATTTTGTGGAAAAATTTCCTAGGTGCAAGTGGGCGTGGCCTATGGCAAAGTGATTCAGCTCTATTCAGGGAAGCTGGGGATACAAGATTTTTGAATGTGCGACATATAGTGTGGGAGCTATAGGCAAAAACGCATTGGCCTAGGTTATAGCGCCCCCTGCAGACAGATATACATAGTTTTTTGCGTCTGAGGTACGTGCAGGGGTCTGGACCACCCCTCCAAATTGCACCGCCCTCCCTTGCACGGTTTAGCCTGCAGCACCACTTTTACCTACGGAAGACTAAAAATAAAAATCTATACAAAAACAATAGGGTTCCTAACACCGCTGGTCCTAGGAAACGCGTCTGCTTGCATACGTGTTCCATCGGCCCCTTGGGCTTGGCCCCCTAATAATTAAAGCTGCAAGCTGCGAAGAACGGGCCCTCGCACCTTCACGCAACTCGGGGGGGCTGGCAGGACGCCTTCTGACGCGTCAGTTCATTTCTGTCAAAGTTAGATATCGCATGCAGGAGTGATTCCGCATATTAGTCAGGTTCATTATGTTTAGATTTCAACTTTTGTGGGATTTTTTTGGGGATTTGCAAAACTATACATTTTTGGAAAGGTTATTGTATAAGGATTCAGAAAATCAATGTTTGCATTTGCCCAGATGTCAATATGGCGGCCATATTGGAATGTACAAAATGGCCGCCGTAAAATGTATGTTTTGTAATATCTAGACTTCTAAATAAGTTGGAACATTGATTTTAACTGCTAAACCTACATTTTCAGGGTCAAGGAATCCAATGG
>NC_065509.1:1198369-1199325 GCF_006386435.1 Epinephelus moara | reverse complement strand
GGCGGCCATTTTGTAAATTCCAATATGGCCGCCATATAGACATCTGCGCAAATGCAAACATTGATTTCCTGAATCCTTATACAATAACCTTTCCAAAAATGTATAGTTTTGCAAATCCCCAAAAAAATCCCACAAAATTATATAGTGAACCTGACTATATCCTCGATACAGTGCTGGAATGACACATTTCACATTTTGTATCACTTCCTCTTTCCACTAGAGGGAGATGGAGAGCGCACTAATTATACATCATGTTTTTGTAAATCAAATATACACCACACCATGTCACTTTCAGATGAATCGAAAGATAAGTGTTTGATGAGACATTCTTCCTGTCGCCACTAGGTGGGTCTATGAATATCAGGAAATATGGTTATGAAAATGTGTTCAGGGTGGGACTAATATGAATCATGTGAAGTTTGGTGGAGACAGGACCATTTATGCCAAAGCTACAGCAATTTCGTTTTTCATGGCGAGACCTCAAGAGTCAAGGCTCGGCAGCGGGCGCGCCATTCAACATTGGGCAAATCCTGTGATAACTTTTGGTCACAACATAGTCACGCTTACATACACCAAGTTTGGAGCCAATCTGATTAAATCTGTAAATCTGTAGGACAAGTTCGTTAATTTACAAGCCCTGGAAATGGGCAAAAATGCACAAAAATGGCACAAGTAAATTCAAAATGGCAGACTTCCTGTTGGGTTTGGAGCATGGCTCCAAGAGGCTTTTTTGTACATAATAGAATGTTACAGGTGACTACCAAGTTTCATACATATAGGTCAAAGAAGCTTGGGGGGCTGCTTAATTGAAATATTCTAGGGGGTGCTGTTGAGCCATCTTGGTGCATCAAAGCACAAAAATCACATCAGACACAGGACTTGGTGACCTGTGATGTGTATGCCACGTTTGGTGAGTTTTCAAGCATCCCTTGTCCCTTCAAAACAACATCGTGTTT
>NC_065509.1:1192788-1197354 GCF_006386435.1 Epinephelus moara | reverse complement strand
GTGGACAATGGACCATTTACTCCAAATTTATAGCAATTTCCTGTTTCATGGCGAGACATCAAAATTAAACCCTCTGCAGCACACGTAGACACTAATGATATGTCATGTTTGTGAACATCAAATATAGACCACAGCATTGAAATTTAAGGTTAATCCAAAGATAAGTGTCTGATAAGAAGTACTTCCTTTCGACACTAGGTGGCACTATGATTATCAGGAAATATGGTGATGAAAATGTGTTCAGGGCGGGACTAATATGAATCATGTGAAGTTTGGTGGAGATTGGACCATTTATGCCAGAGCTACAGCAATTTCGTTTTTCATGGCGAGACCTCAAGATTCAACGCTCGGCAGCGGGCGCACCATTCAACATTGGGCAAATTCTGTGATAAGTTTTGGTCACAACGTAGTCACGCTTACATACACCAAGTTTGGAGCAAATCTGATTAAATCTGTAGGACAAGTTCATTAATTTACAAGCCCTGGAAATGGGCAAAAATGCACAAAAGTGGCACAAGTAAATTCAAAATGATGGACTTCCTGTTGGGTTGGGAGCATGGCTCCAAGAGACTTTTTTGTACGTAATAGCGTGTTACAGGTGCCTACCAAGTTTCATACATGCAGGTCAAAGCAGCTTTGGGGGCTGCTTAATTGAAATATTCTAGGGGGCGCTGTTGAGCCATCTTGGTGCATCAAAGCACAAAAATCACATCAGACAAGAGGACTTGTGACCTGTGATGTGTATGCCACGTTTGCTGAGTTTTCAAGCATCCCTTGTCCCTTCAAAACAACATCGTGTTTGATGGCGAACAAGGCAGTCCCTTCAAAACAACATCGTGTTTGATGGCGAACAAGGCAGCGCCACGGTGACAGCGTTTGATGAAGACTAAAAAGCTTCATTTTTAAGCATCATCAAGGTCTAAGGACTTAGACCAGCAAGTTTAAGGTGGGTCTGATTAACCTCCTAGGAGAGGGACATCAAAGAATGTATAAAGTAACTTTCTGTTGCCAGTAGGAGGCGCTATGGCGGTGATTCAAAATTCCTCTGTAGATGTGTTCAGGGTTGGACTGTCATATGTGTGAAGTTTTGGCAAGATATTCCCACGTGGAGTCAAGTTAAAGCACCGTTCATCATCATGGCGAAACATCAAAGTTCGCCGCCAGGCCATGGCCACGCCCTTCGACGAAAACTCACAGTTTCCACAATAAAGCGTCATGAAAGGTCTTATGACTTTTTTCACCAAGTTTGAGATGGATCTGGTCAATTCTGTAGGAGATGTATATTAAAGTCTAAAACATGACATTTCCTGTTGCCAGTAGGGGGCGCTATATTTATCTCTAATTATTGACATGTAGATGCGTTCAGGATGGGACTGGCATCAATCCTGTGAAGTTTGGGCAAGATTGGGGACTGGCATCAATCCTGTGAAGTTTGGGCAAGATTGGGCCATGTATGCTGGAGTTATTAACTACTTCCTGTTTAGTGGCGAGACCCCTAACTTTGATGCCATCCCACGGTCACACGCCTTGACAAAAACTCAAGCTTTTGATAACTTTTCATCTTCAAGGTCTTGGGGTGGGACAGACCAAGGTTTGAAGTCGATCGGATGAAATCTCAAGGACTAGTTCGTTCATTTATGACCCCTGGAAATGGCCAAAAATGCATCAAAATTGCACAGTAAGTTCAAAATGGCCGACTTCCTGTTGGGTTTAGAGCATGCCTCCAGGAGGCTTTTTTGTATGTCTCGGAGCGTTACATAAGCCTGCCAAGTTTCATACATGTAGGTTAAACTGGCTTCAGGGGCTGTTTCCTCAAGCTTTTGTAGGGGGCGCTACTGAGCCATTTTTTGGAACCCCCACACGAGAGCCTTAAAATATCAAATTTTTCACCAGTCCTGATATATCTGCAAAGTTTCATGAGTTTTCAGGTATGTTAAGCCTCCCAAAAAGGCAATTCATTTGGAGGAATAAGAAGAAGAAGAAGAAGAAGAAATCCTTGCATTTCAATAGGGTCCTCGCACTGCTAGGTGCTCGGGCCCTAATAATAAATCCTTGCATTTCAATAGGGTCCTCACACCGCTAGGTGCTCGGGCCCTAATAATCATTCGAAAAACAATAGGGACCTCGCAGGTCTGTGACCTGCTCGGGCCCTAATTAAAGCTGCAAGCAGCTGTGAGGGACGTGGGGGCTGTGGCATGCAGCGAGAAGGGAGAAAAAACCTGGCAGGAGCGAAAAAAAGCAATGTTTCGTTCATCCACCAGGTGGCGCAACGAGCGTAACCACGTGGCCAGGTGCGTTCAGGGGTGGACCTTCATCACACATGTGACATTTCGAGCAAATTGGACAATGCATGAAGGATTTATATCAAGTTGATGTTCCATGGCGAAGGATGAAAAGTCGCCGCCGTGGCAGTCTGCAACATGACAGGACACGTGTGTCACTGTGGATATTCATCAACTTGATCGTCATGTGGCCACAAAATGTAGTTGATCAGGTCAGGAGATGGAGGTTGGTGTTTGTCAGTCTAAAAGATGGCATTTCCTGTTTCCATAAGGGGGCGGCATGAGCAAGATTGCCTACGAGCATATGGAGGCGTTGAGGGTGGGGCTCTTATCATGTACAGAAATTTTGAAGCAGTTTGGATGAATTATGTGGGAGAGAGAGCTGCTTGAATATGCATGGTGATGGATCAAAAATGGTAGAGTCATAGCAGCCACGCCGTTTGATCTACAGACATGCAGAAGCACAGCTTTTGATCAGCATGGTCTCAGGATGATCTGTAAAACATCTGAAGTCCACTGGATGAAATCCCTAGGACTAGTTCGTTAAAATACAACATGTGGAAATCACACCAAAATGACAAGTCAAAATCAAAATGGCAAACTTCATCATCAATGGGGAGGGGTTTTTGAAAATTTGTAGGGGGCGCTATTTCGGCATTTCGCGTCAACCATGTGCAACCGCCCAAAAATATCAAATTTCGGATGCACAGAATTTTGCACAAACCCTCATCAGGCCATGGAACACAATTAGCAAAAGTGTTGTGGTAATCGGACTGTATTTGGTAAAGATTTGAAAGACTGTCTGTTTTGAAAACAATGTGCAGGAATTTGTTGTTTTATATTTTGGCCGTTTTTTGGACGATCAAAATTCTTTTGATAAATTTTTGTAAGGAGGGTCCACAGATGCTACATGCAAAGTTTGGTGCAAATCAGTCAAATCGCCTAGGAGGAGTTCGAAAAAGTACGTTTTTCATTTGTCGCGATTTAGCGAATAGAAAGTTACCGCGAAAGTGGGCATGGCTTACACCACACAATTCAGCTGAATTTAGAGAACACGTAAATAGAAGGTTTAACAATGTGCGACATATTATGTGGGAGTTATTAGCCAAAAATGCTTTTGCATTGAAAATAGCGCCACCTGCTGGTCATTTTTGATGTGTGAGTTACAGGGGCCAGTCTATACCACCCCTATCAATTTTATTTCCATGAGTGTTATGGTGTTGGCACAGTGCCAAATATTAAATTAGACGGTCACCAGACCGGTAAGTCGTTGGTCAGATAATCTCAGGAGGGCATTGACAATAATTATACCAAGTTTCGTGTTAATCCGCCCAACCGATGTTGAGATATATAATACTTAAATTTAAAGAGCGCCACCTCGTGGTCATCACCCGAAACTTTGCACAGAGCCTCAGGGGCTCATGGGGAAGTGTTAACCTGAGTTTCATGTCATTCGGATACACCAGTGTGGAGATATGCAGCACTTCCTGTTTAGCACGAAATCTGCAGGAAGTTTTTATTTAATAACTTGAGTATTGTTTGGAATATCAAAATTCTTTTAATAAGTTTTTGTCGGAAGGGTCCACAGATGCTGTGTGCAAAGTTTCATGCCAATCGGTGAAATTGCCTGGGAGGAGTTCGAAAAAGTAGGTTTGCAATATTTTGCGAATTTGCGATATACCACAAGATTCAGCACAATTCACTGAACGCGTGGATATAAGGTTTTTGAATGTGCGACAAAGTATATGGGAGTTATGAGCCAAAACGCACTTTCCATAATAATAGCTCCACCTAGTGGTGGAAATTCAGGAGGACAATAGCTTATAAAATTTTTCGCCAGGTCTGATTTATATTCCAAGTTTGGTGAGGTTTGGGGTATGTTCAGGCAGTGAAAAATGCGATCATTTTGGCGGAAGAAAAAAAATAAATAAATTAGGGACCTCGCAGGTCAAGACCTCAGGGGTATTGCACAAAAGTAGAATAAAGAAATCCAGGATAACAGAGCAAGCACGGCTTGACCTAGTCTGATCGGCGCATCTTGGCTTAATTGGTTGCACAATTGCCGAGCCAGGATGAAAAGGTGCGGCTATGTCAAGCCAGGTGTAGATAATTGGCATAAGCGCACGTTCAATTTCAATCAATCAATCAATTTTATTTATAAAGCCCAATATCACAAATCACAATTTGCCTCACAGGGCTTTACAGCATACGACATCCCTCTGTCCTTATGACCCTCGCAGCGGATAAGTAAAAAACTCCCCAAAAAAAACCCTTTAATGGGGAA
>NC_065509.1:1187050-1192288 GCF_006386435.1 Epinephelus moara | reverse complement strand
GAGGGATCCCTCCTCAGTTGCTCTTCCTGAGGTTCATACCGTTTTTTTTCCCCCCGTTAAAGGGTTTTTTTTTGGGGAGTTTTTCTTTATCCGCTGTGAGGGTCCAAAGGACAGAGGGATGTTTTATGCTGTAAAGCCTTGTGAGGCAAATTGTGATTTGTGATATTGGGCTTTATAAATAAAATTGATTGATTGATTGATTGATTGATTGATTGATTGATTGATTGAAAGAACAAACTTGTCTGGGCAAAAAAGGACGTGGCAGCAGGTGAAAATAAAATACATTTTATATATTACATTTTACATATTATACATTTTTAAAATACAATACATAAAAAACATTTTGCAGGCTGGTAAGTGACTTTAGTGTAGACAAATGAGGTGATGAGATTAGGTGACATATTGAATGTCTGTATGATTGCAGCAGTCAAAACAAAAAACTCATAAGGGGCGTCGGTGGATTAGTGGGTAAAGCAGGCGCCCCATGTACAAGGCTGTTGCTGCAGCGCCCCGGGTTCAAATCCAGCCTATGGCCCTCTGCTGCATATCATCCCCCTCTTTCTCCTCCTTTCACGCATGTCCTGTCCAAGGCAAAATGGCCAAAAAAATATCGTAAAAAAAACAAAACAAAAGCCCATAAAACTGGCACGGGGGAGTGGCCCACCCAGCCAGGACCTGACCACAGCAGAGGAGCTGGCACTTGATTTGAATAAAGAGAGGCCAGTGATGGAGGTGATCCAGGGAGGGACTGTGACAGACTCAGTCCCTGCAACAGAAACTGGCTGCTTCATACAAGGTACATAATGCAGTATTACTGCACATGGAACACAATCAAAAATATTATACTGTCTGACTTTGGATTTCCTTGCAGTGTGTGGGGACACACTTCTACTTTTGGAGCCACCAGAAGATGATCTGGCTAGTACTGTACATTTTATCGAAATCACAGGCTTGGCATATCTTGTCAAAATTCTTAATACATGTTCTCTTGGTACATGTATGTATATGGCAGGGGGAAGGCACATCTGCAGCTGTAGAATGCACATCTGCAGATGAGGAGACGGTGTCACTGGACTCCAGAAGGCTTGAGGTATCATGTCAATTTTGTGGAAATATCCTGCTTATTTAGTCCATCATGGATATGAAGTCAGTGATGTGGTGCTAATAGAAAATGTTATGTGTGTAACAGGACCCAGACACTGCACAGCCTCAGAAGCAGCCTGGTAACATTGTAAGTATTGGCTAAAGTAAATCTACATCATGCACAGATCCTGCTGTGCTAATTGACATTTCTTTTACAGAATTCTGTCAGAGCTCTATATGGAAAACATCTTGAGAGACAGATAGAGCTGGCAGAAGTAAAAATTCAAGTGGAGAAACGAAAGCTGCAAGAAATGGAGCTTGATCTTGAAATAAAAAGAAGGACCCTTGCGAAACTGGACCTAGAAATCCAGAAATTAGAAAGTGAAGTGAGTATTTCAGTGCACACTGTAACCATATCTGTAATACAGTGTATTAATAGTTGTTACTTTTGCTTTCTATTTCAGGTTCCAAGCAGACAAAAGAGGACTGGGAAATAAAACAACTGAACGACATAACATTATGGTGTCCTCCCTTTTTCATGAATGTGCGGTATACCATTGATTTGGTGAAGTGGAATTTAAACGATAACCACACACTGTGTGCTACCAATGCCAGATATAATGTACATACACAGAAAAAAGTAACATACAAGATCCTTTATTGAAGAGAGGCTAAATTTGTTGATTTAACCTAAGTTGAAAAATGATGCAACATATGTAGAAAAACCATGGAAATGCTGTAAAACACATGAATTTTTCACAGGATTGACAGTAAAACTACCAGATGAATCACTAGGATTAATCTTAGCCTGGTTGTTAGCCTAGTCTGGAGCAGGCTAGCTGCAGAGAATAAATCACCATAGTAACTTGACCGGGTTAAATTTGACCTGCTTTCATGCAACTGACTTGAGGCTAAGTTCAGCCAGGATAACCAACATATCCCGGCTTAATCCCTTATCTTGGTTTTGTGCAATATCCCTCAGCTCGGGCCCTTATAAACAGCGCAATTTCAATAGGGTCCTCCGCGGATGACTTCGTCGTCACTCGGGCCCTAATAATAAACAGCGCGATTTCAATAGGGTCCTCCGCGGATGACTTCGGCGTCACTCGAGCCCTAATAAACAGCGCGATTTCAATAGGGTCCTCGGACGACTTCGTCGTCACTCGGGCCCTGAAAAACAGTGTGATTTCAATAGGGTCCTCGGACGACTTCGTCATTGCTCGGGCCCTAATAATAACAATAATAATAATAATAATAAACAGCGCGATTTCAATAGGCTCTTCCGCGGATGACTTTGTCGTTGCTCGGGCCCCCATAATAATAATTATAGCTGCTGCGCAGCAATGGTCGGGGCCGGGCAATTTTAGGCAAAATTAGGCAATTCTGAGCAACACACACACTAAAACAAAGCCTATCACAACATAGAAGTTACATCACATAATGATGGCATGCCCTTCAAATTGTGGATGAGTGGCTGAAGTGATTTTAAAATGTAAAAGTAGCTATTGGATAGACTCTGCATATTGACTGATAGCTAAGCCAAATAAACAGACAAGGGATAACAGGGAAAAGTGTTGATAAAGAGTATTTGTCTCTCTGCAAAATTGCCTGGATCATAATTATTTTAACCTTAGTAGTCTCTAATCCACACAGCATGATGCCTTAACATAGGACTTTCGCATTAGAATGTCTGTTCTGCCTTAGCTGAGGTTTGAACTCACAACTTCTGAGACTGAGGTCCATCTTCTATCTCACTGAGCTAATTGGCAAGTGACAGTTCATGTGTGGCTTCACAGACTGACTAAGCCAAGCATCAGGGTGGTGGCTTCACAGACTGACTAAGCCAAGCATCAGGGTGCCAGACAGTAGCCATCCATGCACTGGAAAAGCAAATTTCAAAGTTAAAGTTCCAAAGCTGTAGCACATATGGTTGATCTGTTATGAATTTTCAAAGTTTTGAAACTTAGAGGCTTGCGTAGCGCCACCATCAGGACTATTGGCCTGTTTTTGCAGCTGAGGCAATCTGGCATGGGACTGGACCTTTGTGCAAAGTTTGGTGATTTTTCGCACATGGGAAGTAGGATTTCCTCAGAAGAAGAAGAAGAACATGGAGCAAAACAATAGGGTCCTGGCAGCTTAGGCTGCCCGGCCCCTAATAATAATAATAATAAACAGCGCGATTACAATAGGGTCCTCACGGATGACTTCGTCGTCACTCAGGCCCTAATAAGAAACACAGCAAAAAACAAGAGGGACTTCATCCTTCGGCCGGTAATAAACGCAGCAAAAACAAGAGGGACTTTGTCCTCCGGCCGAGGTCCCTAATTAAAACTTAGAGGAGGGAGAGCAAAATGGAGGCCTCTGGTTAACTGATAACTTCTTTGACAGCAGGGATAAAGCAAGTCTCTTATGTGCAGATGAAATGTGTTCAAGGACACAGTAAAACTTTGGGCTTGCAATTTGTTAGTGTGCTAAAACATATTCCAAACCACAGGCATGGTCTTTAATTACCAACTACAATGAGTTAATGGGAAACAGATTTATTTTTTTTTATTTTTTTTTACAGTGAGAGGTCTGATGATCTAGCAGTGAGATTCCTAACCGTGTCATTATAATGGATAGCGCAGCATTTTTAATCCAGTAATGTTTACACATTTTGAATCTGAAACTGTGTCTGTGTGTGTATGCGTGATTACACTGAGCTGTAGCTGGGAGGGAGGATAAAGGTGCTTCCACCTCACATGACTGCAATCAGGGGAAAAAATGACTGGACATGCAAATAACTGACTCATTCAGCTGTATGACATATCTGTCATACAGAGGATTGTTGGCAGACACACACACACACACACACACACACACACACACACACACACACACATTCATGCACACACAGATACAGACATGCACTGACATGCACATGAACACAAACACAAACCATAAGATAATAGATTATGTGATGTTTGTGGTGGAAGAAATGTCCATGCACGCACAGAAATACACATCCACCATCACCCAATTATGGTTTTGGAGCACACATCACCTCTCTCTCTCCTTTCTGCTTCTGCACAAAGAAATATGTTGACTTTATCTTTGTTGACATCATTCACAGTAGACCTGAGTTCACAGGTATTTTCCCTTGGTCACAGCAATCAAGAATATATGTCTGGTACTGTTCTGCTGTCTCTTTACATAGAGTCGCATTTTGGCAAAAAGACTGTGACATCAACAAATTGACAAAGGGACACTCATCGCTTCAAGCATGGAAAAAAAATAATTTCACAGAGTGGGAGAAAACGTTAGCATAGCTGTCATAACCCATCAGAATGTGTCACGCTCATGCAAGACTAGAATACCAAACTGGTGATGGCAGGGCATCAGCCAGTCAGCCAAATGTTAGCCTGCAAGACATGAACACACAAAGCAGTGGATAGTCAATGGGTATGGCAAATCCTTTTAACATTTAATCAGCAGCAGTCATAGAAATTGTAGATATCAGCAACTGCTTTTTGACGAGTTAGAATTCCAAGTCAAATCATCCGTAATGTAATTTTGACTAGTTGCAGTTCCAATTAATGATATGTGTAACTCAGTTCTCACTATTCAAACATGATTTCTGTCACAGTCAGGTCAGATAGCTTTTCTCTTGTAACAAATGACTCCATGTTACTTCACAACATCACCAACGTCCTGTATTTGTTATTATTTTGATTAAGAAATGACCAAATTACAAACCATTAGTGTAAAATTTGTACAAAAAAAAAACTGACCACATTTGAGACTTTTATTGTTCTGTTGATTCTGTTTACATTGTAAGCTACAACACTTACAAAAAGACTTTGACACGCTCTTGACCTGAACCTCCCTCAGATTTATGAAATGTTCTGCTGTTTGGCAAATGTTGATACATTCTGACACTAAATAATAGTTTAAAAACCCTCTCATGCATGAATTATGATAAGCTCAGTCAGGATTTTTTTACTAAGTGTTTTTATACATCCTTAGGGATGTAAAACAAGGTTTGAAAAAATTTTTTTTTCTATCTTTATTCTATAAAGATATATTTATCTGTCCACTCAAGTGTACTTCATGCATTTTGTACTGTAAAAAACATCAATGTAATAACATGGTAGTTATGTAGGTATAGTTGTAATT
>NC_065509.1:1174745-1186357 GCF_006386435.1 Epinephelus moara | reverse complement strand
AAATAGCTGAGGTGGTTGGTCTTTCTCCCTGTCTGTCGGCCATCTTGGTTTCACTGACTACTTTTTCTCATTGCAATGACCAGCCAATGGGATTTTTTGTATGGGATGATGCAATAGCTTCCACTAGAGTGGACTATATGCAGCAGTGCCCAAAATTGCTGGTTTATGTAGAGAAAAAACACTTTTAAACAGCCGTACACTGTAGTGACCTCCATGCACAAAATAACTGTATGGTTCCTTCAACTTTCACCACCCCCCTCTCCTCCCCCCACCTCATCACCTCCACCCCCTGCTCTAGCTTGTCCTTTACTACCTGTCAGGTGAGAGATCAGGCTGCTGGTCCAGACGGCATCAGCTCCACGCTCCTGAAGTTCTGCGCAGACCAACTGTGCGGGATAGTTGAAACCATCTTCAACCTGAGCCTGAGGCTGGGGAGAGTACCACAGCTGTGGAAGACATCCTGCGTGGTACCTGTGCCCAAGACTCTGCACCCTAAGGACTTCAGCAGCTTCAGACTGGTGGCTTTAACATCGCACCTCATGAAGACTCTGGAGCGGCTGGTCCTGTCTCGTCTCCGCCCCGCAGTAGGCCGCCCCGCAGTAGGCCCTTCAATGGACCCGCTGCAGTTTGCCTACCAGCCTGGCACTGGGGTGGACAACGGCATCATCTTCCTCATGCATAGATCTCTTTCTCACCTGGAGAAGCCCGGAAGCTCTGTGAGAATCATGTTCTTTGACTCCTCCAGCGCTTTCAACACCATACAGCATGCACTTCTGAGGGACAAACTGGAGTACATAGGGGTGGCTAATCACCTCACATCCTGGGCCCTGGACTACCTCATGGACCGGCCGCAGTATGTCAGGACCCAAGATTGTGCATCGGACTTGGTTGTCTGCAGTACGGGGGCCGATCTACACTGCGGACTTTTCATATGACACCCCCACCTGTCATCTGCAGAAGTTCTCTGACGACTCTGCCTCATCACAGATGGGGATGATAGGGAGTACAGAGAACTGAACCAGGACTTTGTGGACTGGTGCCTGAGGAACCATCTTCAGATAAACGTGGGTAAAACCAAAGAGCTGGTGGTGGATTTCCACAGGTGCAGACTCCTCCCCCCAACACCGGTGAACATCCAGGGAAAGGACATTTAGATGGTTAGTACCTGGGTGTTCACTGTGACGGAGGGAGGAGAACCCTCCATGTCCTGATGCTGCCTGCTCATCATGCTGATGGCTGACACCTGGCTGGGTGTGGGTGTGGCCAGCAGGCCTGAGCAGAAAGGCTCAGCTCTGTGCAGGCAGTCTCACTCTGCACTCCTTCTTGGTTGGACCTCCAGCACATGCTGTGGATGTTGTTTGAGGCCTCCTTTTCTTTGTTTAGTGGTTTGTGGCTTTTTGATTTCCAGGTTCTTACACACACACACATACATGCAACAATTCCAAATGATTTTGATTCTATTTTTTCTAAGTTAAATAATACATTTCTTTGTTAAAAGTAATGCAGCGTGTGGTCTTCAACTTTTTGTCCTGTTCCCTGAGCATGGAATGTGATATTCATCTTAACAATAAACTGGACTGGACTGATCACATAACAGCACTTTACAGGAAAGGCTAAAGCAAACTCTGCCTGCTGAGGGAACTCAGGTCTTTTGGAGTGCAGGGGGTGCTCCTGAAGACCTTCTTTGACACTGTGGTGGCATCAGCCATCTTCTACAGAGTGGTCTGCTGGGGCAGCAGCGTCGCGGCTGCAGACAGAAGGAGACTGGACAAGCTCATCAAGCAGGCCAGCTCTGTCCTGGGATGCTCTCTGAACTCTGTGCAGGTGGTGGGAGAAAGGAGGATGACAGCCAAGCTGTCATCTCTGAGGACTAACGAGTCCCACCCCCTGCAGGAAGAGATAACAGCTCTCTGGAGAGCTCCTTCAGCGATGGACTGATTCACCCAAAGTGTGTGAACGAACGCTATCGCAGGTCCTTCCTGCCTGCTCCTGTCAGGCTACATAACCAGCACTGCTCACAATAAACTGCACCATGGACACTTTAGTGACACCATAATAAGCATAATTGTTCCCTCTTGTTGTTGTTTATTTGCACATACAATTTTCACTTTTCACTAAATATGTTCACTTTAATCCATTGCTCACTTTTTATCCACTGCTCACCATTATTATTTTTATCATTTAATGCTGTTTCTTGTATTTTTTGTACTTTTTTGCAAGCCTAGTTTTTTTAAGTTTTTAAATTTTGAAATCTTTAGTCTTACTCTTCCCCCTTGACTGCTGCAACACTGAAATTTCTCAGTTGTGGGATCAATAAAGGTGTATCTTATCTTATAAAAATTTTCATCATGAACATTTTTATCCATAGAAAAAGGTAACAGCAATTGTAGGTATCAACAATTTTCTTTTTGACGAGTTAGAATTGCAAGCCAACATGTCCATAATATAATGTAATTATATTAAAAAGGTTATTCTTGACATCAACAATTAGTTTCTTACCTGTGGAATTGTTCATTGTAGATTATCTGTAATTTAACACAGCTAGTCAACTTTTACCATTGACTAAAATTCAGAGTCATTTACATATATCTAAGTCAGTTTCATTTTGTTAGAATTCCAAGTCAATATATTGATAATGTAATTGTGACTAATTGTAATTAATGTGTTAGCCCTGTGATAGTCTGGCGACCTGTCCAGGGTGTACCCCGCCTCTCATCCAATGTCTGCTGGGATAGGCTCCAGCACAATTTGAAAAATGAGAGTCCTTTTTAGACATTTTAGAAGAAATTTGATACATGGAACTATAGTATGTTTACGCCCTGCGTGGAGGGATACACCGGTGAGCAACAGCTGCAGCTAGCTCTGGGACAGGTACCCTAGGTCACTCGATAAAAGCAAACAAAGAGATGACACGGACGATCATGCCTAGAAAATGTATTATTGCAACTTGCAAAAACATTCAATGCAAACCTACGGGGACTCGTGTGATGTTTCACAAACATATTTCTACAACAAGCTGCACACAATTCAATTTTAGGTCACTTTTCTCATGCTAGATGAAAAGGCACTGTAAATGTGCATTATAAAGTGATATTACTCACTCGACTGAAAGCTGTCCATCAGCTCCTGCAGGCCTGGGGCGTTTTTTCCAGTTTATCTTAGGAACATGAAAAAATGTTTCAATTACGCCAGGTTTAGTGATTGCTGCAAAGTTTTCACTCCTTGTGATGCACTCTCTGTGGCGGTTTTCCTCCTGATGATATATCTCTAGCCTCCCCAACGATGGTAGCACCCAATCCCATTCTGTGCAGCAAAATGATTCCACCTCCGTAGGCATAGGTTGGCAAGCCCTGCAGCTACACTACCAATCCTCCCCTGACCTCCGTTTTCCCTCGGCCCCTTGCTGTTCCGCTGCCTCAGAGGATTCAGCCTCTCTTCTCACCCACTCAGCATCCAACACCTGGAGTTCCTCATCTGTATACTCCGGCTCAAACAGGTATGGCTCTGGATCTGTGTCCACCACAAGAAACTCTTCAAAATCGCGTTCAAAGTCGTCCATTGCAGCTACTATAGTCTGGAGATATCGTTAGGCTAAATAAACAACTGAGTTTTGTTTACAGGCTACTTCTGTGCCTGTGCCTGCTCACCGGTGTATCCCTCCGCAGATCACAGTGCAGGGCGTAAACACACTATACTTCCGTGTATCAAACTTCGGTAACACTTTATAATAAGTACACACTATTAAGCATTAGTTAAGCATTAATAAATACTGAATTCATCATTTATAAATCATGTTTCTGACATGAATACTCATTAGGATGTAGTTTATAAACACAGTTATGAATGTTTAACTCATCATTAATAAGCACATTATTTATAAATGAGTAAATACTGAATTCATCATTTATAAAGCATGTTTCTGACATAAATACGCATTGGTATGTAGTTTATAAACACAGTTATAAATGTTTTACTCTTCATTAATAAGCTCATCTATGACGTGCTTAATGATTGCAATTTTCATACTTTATAAATGATGGATTCAGCATTTCTAAATTAAGTATTACATCACTTACAAACCAGTTATTTAGGAATTGTCAGTGGCTTGTAAGATCATTTAGAAAGTGTATATAAAATGATTAATAAACTATTTAGATGTACATTTAGGCATGCACTTACACATACACAATTCAGACATGTACTGATGGTTAGTGAATGTGTTAGTAGATGTTTTATTAAAAACTCACAAATTTATTTTCCAATAGAGGTCCTATAAACAGTTATTAATACAGGAATTCATTAATTCCGGTGGTTACGAAGCACTTACTACTCGTTAATTAAGTATTTTGTGTGAGCTCATCTAAAGTGAGCACTATCTATGCCTTATAAAGCATTTACAAATGAGATTTAAAGGCTGGGGATGCCTCAAGACTCACAAAAGTCTCAGTTATCTTAACAGACAAAGGAAAGACACAACACAAGGGGATATAGAACATATTGCATTAATATTTATTGCAACTTCTCAACATATTGTAACTGTACAACTGTACTGTTGATTTAAAAAGACGTATGAGCGTAAACATGGCTGAATAAAAACTTGCAAACACCAACAGTGGATCACAGAAGTTTCAAGTGCTACAAATAAAATCTTTGACTGAAAAAATATAAAATGTTTCAATATCAAAAAATAAAGTCAGAAAATATGTCAGTGTCATAATCCAACATACATTTGAAATCCTATCTCAAAGAAAAGTCTCAAAATTATTTGAGACAGATAAAATAAATATACTCAACACATAAAATAATACAGGAAATGTAATTTTATGACACTACAAAAACAAAGTACACTGATTCCTTTGAATTTGTCTCAGCCATCTCCCACAGAAAGACAAATTCTTGCGAACAATGGTTAGTGACTGCATTTGACTACTTGTATTTTTTGGAAATGTCATGAATCAGTCTACCAAATGCACCATCACGGTCTTTATTTGCGAGCCATTCATTTCACTCAATCACTGAAAGGTGGTCAGAAAGCAAACTGTCAGTGTGATTTCCCCTAAGCCTCCAGATCTGCTCCTTGTAGGATCTGCAGGCCCTCTCAAGATGCTGGGTATGGGCACCAGTTTGAGGATCTACATACCACCTGTATGTGATGGTTGTACCCTAGTGCAGAGAGTACGCGATAGGCACGCCACTCGTCACTGATAACTGAAGATCCAAGCCTCACATGATGGGCAATCAAGGGGACTAGATGTCTTCGAGATCTTCTCTCCACAAGACGTAGAATAGGCTTTCTTCATCCTTGATGATGCCTCACACCTATCATCCCAAAGACCCACTTCTTTCTTTTCCACCCACCAGCCATTCTTCCTCTCCCATACTGATGCAGAAACAAAACAACAAACAGATGTAAACAGATACATTCTATTAACAGTAACTTGTTTGACTCTATTTGACACTTATTTAAAGTCACTATTACTATAATATACCTTTCTTTTGTGCCGAAAATGGCTCTCATCGATGACAACAAACCCCCCTCTTCCACCAATCTGCTGGCCTGTACGCCTTCTCATCCGTTCAACTGTTGTGACACAGACCTCCCTTACTTTTTTTGCCATTTTAGTGAGAGTTGTTGAACTGGCTGCAATTGTGTCATCCATCATATCAATCTGTCGTAATCGTAGACCCTGAGAAAATCTTCAAAGGCAAATGGAAAAAAAGGAATGGTTAAACATGCTATGCATTATTTTGTATATTGCGTGTTTTATGCAATTACAGAGAGAGCAGCAATATTGTGAGTCTATGATATATGTGTTTATGTTATTATTGTTATTACTTGCCCACACACACACACACACACACACACACACACACACACACACACACACAGGTTTGGGTAGTAATGGTAAACAGTAAATTTAATCGAGATGACATGATCAGGTTACAAAAAATAAGTAACTATAATCAGCACAAAGTACATTTGGAAAAAATGTGTAATTAGATTAGTCAGTTACAAAGATTACTTTGTGATTTGTGATTACATATTTAAAATATGGAAATTTTAAAATTATAAAACTGTACAGTACAGCTGTAGATGTTCATGCCAGCATATTTTTGTGAGGATAATTTGATTTGATCTGGATATGTTCTACTGTCTACTTTATATAAGTAACTTACTCCTCTCAGGTTGCTAGCTTTTTAAATGGTGACTTTATTAATATATCTTGGAAATCAATGTTTGGTCCAAAAGGATTTAGATTAGATTAGATTTTTTATTTATTTTTTTTGTTATCCAGTAGATTTTCTTTAGCAGTTTACTCTTCTGAAGCCACTTTTATCAGCTTCACGGCGTTTCTTTTCGAGGTTTCCTCATTAACAAGCTTCTTCAGTCGTGTGAATCTGCTCATTGCTTGCAACAAAAAAAAAATGCATTAAACTGTGGTGATTTTATGAAGACATCCAGCGTTGTTATGATCTGATCTGCCTGAGTACCCACAATCCCGCTTTCAACACGTCATGAAGGTGGGACAAAGGAATCTGCTTCCACTATGTCATCAATTTGATGGTGGGAGGCGGCAACCTGGCGGCAACATCGAACAGGAGCTGCTCCATGGAGAAGACGCAGAGAAGACGTGACGTGAAGCTGAGTGCAGCCAAGATGGAGAACTCCGATCAAACTCGAAGAGTCGGATGGACACGAGCCAAAAAGAATGCCGGTGTGGGGATGGATACATTGTCGGCGGCCGTCATCGACACTAGTGGTGAGTATGTTTGTTTGCCGACACACATTATGGATGATGGCTAGCTTGTTAGTAGCTGAAGGGCCCAAGACACACTATCATTCAACGTAAAAATAGCATTGACATAACCTGTAAATAACCATCAAAGCCTGGCTAATTCACTGACAGATAATATTAAAACCTTAAAAGAGGAGGGGTATTCACATACCCGCTCTGAATATGCATGGTGCAAGGCCATTAGCCCTTCCATTGTTACCTTTTGATACTACAAGACAGGGTTGTAAATGTTAAAAGACAACGTTTTTTGTTCATGTGAATGAATCACGTGTTCATATGAATGGAGTCATTAAAAGCATTTATACTTACAACTTACAAGTTAAAAAAAAAAAAAAAAAATTTAGAAAATATTTGATAGTGTTTATAATAATAATGATTATAATAATGATAAATGCACCCCAAAGTGCTGTACTACATGAACTAAATTACATGCACTGAGTGCTTCACACAAAATAGAAATAAAACTATTTGCATGTATGTATGTTAGACAAAAATACATATATTACATGCATACACTGACATATTATTGTATCTGAACATAAACTGAATAGAAATGAATACATTTCACTTGAGAACTACTATTTAAAGTTGCTTAAAGGTCAAGGCATGCCAAAATTACCAGTGTCTGAAAATATATTCAGTTGGTATATAACTTTCTACATGCATTTTATAATGAACAGTTTCTTTCTTTTAGGTGTGTCCATGGCCCCTACTGCACAGCTGGCAGACAAAAGAAAATCCCATGAGCTGATGTGTCAGCTGAAGTTAGAGTTGCAAAAGGAGAAGATTGATGATCTTATCAAGGAGAGAGACTATCTAAAAGAACAGCTGGCATCAGGTAAGTCTCCCTACACACAGTATGAAGAGAAATTCTAGTTCGTTTTTCGTTTGGGTTCCCGGTCTAGACCGATTCACGTGTCCATAAATGTTCAAATCAAACATGTAATGTACTCACCTCATAGGCACAGATGTTAGGAAGGTGTACGGGGGGTTGCCGTGTGTTTGTGTATCCGTTATTGTTCAATAAACATGCATTTTATCTCGGGATTTCTTGAAATTTTCTTCACCCCTTCTTTGTCCTGCAATGAATGAGTGCACCAGCTTTCTACTGCGCCACAGCGCCACTATAGCGGTTGGGAGGTGTATTGCACATTGGTAGTAAGTCTTGGTCCAAGGCTAGAGCCTCTTACTACCAATGTGAATATATTGATTTGATTTGATCATCTCTAAGGATTCGAGGATGGAGAGTTTAGCCTGTTAGCATGCTAACATTTTTTAATTAGTACTAAAACCAAAATATAGCTGAGGCTGATGAGAATATCAATAGGTTATGACGAAGAACTGCAAAATAAAGTAAGGGCATAAAGTAATGGGACAACCAAAGTCACTGTTCTTTATTGAATGGGGTTAGCTATACTTAGTTGTCAAGATATTTCACTCAAAAGAACAATCCTGATGGTAACACTGGAGATACTGTTAAGTAAAGGCACACTGATCCTGACCGGCAAAGTTTAGGCCAGGTTAGGTTATAGGTTATAACCTAGGTGGCCGCAGCAAAGAAGTGCAGGGCCCCAGCCAACCCAGGTGGTCACCACCCAAACTGGGTGGAACTTTGGCCGAACCTTGCAGGGGTCAGACGAAGAGCAATAGACACTCTGCATGCCACATTTCCTGGGTCATCAAGGAGCACAGAAACATTGTTGGTATCTCACGCCCAGAGGAGAGTCAGGTGTAGCCACACAATCCAGTAGAGGGCTGTACCTGTGCTAAAAGAGCTAGGGTTACAGTATTGTAACCTTTGTTTCTTCTAATATGTTTTACAGTTCATGTTCATGTCCATGCAGCATGGAATGTGGAAAATATTTACGCAAACATGCAAAAACTTTATTCAGACAATCATTTACTTCTCCATCATTCATCCAACACACACACACACACACACACACACACACACACTGCATCTTGGCTGCCACACTGCAGCAAGTTAAGAAATCTTACTTTTCAAAGACGTGATGTAACCATGTGAAACATTCTCTTGTCCAATCAGCTTCTGCAATGAGCACCTCTAGCAAAAGTACATGACATAAGACGATGGAGACCCATCTCCATTAATTTGATTTTAGATGGATGAAACAGGACAACACTGAGAAGATTAGAGAAAAGAAATAAGAGAAGAGATGAGAAGGAGACAAGAAAGGCCTTAAAATTACAAACACAGTGCAGGCACTAACAAAGGAAATGATGAAATAAATAATGAAAGAAGGGAGGAGAGAGGAGATGGTGGAGGAATCTGAGTAATGAGAAAAGAGCGATAGAAGCGAGATGGATAGCAAGATCAGGATTGGAACAAGAAACAAGAGTCACTTTGTTTAATGCCGCTTTTATGAAATTTGAAAGCATCCTATTAGCAATATAATAAATGACTGAGGATTACTCTAATAAAAATGACTATTAAAACTAGTTTGTTGTAAACAAATATTTTTTCACTGCCTCTGCCTTTCACGAATAAGGAAATGAGATTACAGCCATTCCACAGTTAATGGAGTGCCAAGTCTTGGCCCCAGTTATAATAGGAAGTCTCCAATTTGTTTAGAAGTCTGCAGCAGACATACTGTACATAATCAGTTTGTGTAGAGCAGTGGAAGAAATGGGTAAAGATTAAAGAGGACATTAGGCTAGTTATTGTACACATAACATATATCTGTGTAATGCAACTTTGTACTTTGGAGACTCCAAGCGGCAGCAAGTATTGAAATAATTTTTGAACAAACCAAATCATCTTTCAGAAAATGTAATTCAACCTCAGTTTTCTGCAAATTCTTAGCAGAAAATTCAGATATATTTAGCAAGACTGGCTTTCTCCAGGCAGCGTGAATAATTATGGTTGCTTTAGCAGGTGTCCCTTTATATTCAGTCCTTGTAATCACAACCCATTTGCATTCCCAAGTCATCAAATACTGCTACTTAGTCAGTGTTTTCCAACGTCAGACACTGACGAAAAAAGCTTTCTTTTCGTGCCGGGCAGCATCTGTTTATAACGCCAAGTTTTATTCAGTTTTGTTTATGTTATTAGGGCCCGAGGGATGACGAAGTCGTCAGTGAGGACCCTATTGTAATCGCGTTGTTTATTATTATTATTAGGGCCCGAGCAACGATGAAGTCGTCCGTGAGGACCCTATTGTAATCGCGCTGTTTATTATTATTATTAGGGCCCGATTGACGACGAAGTCGTCCGTGAGGACCCTATTGACCCTACTCTCATTTGTCCGGCCGGATCCGAAATTCGATATTTTTGGACGGTTGCACATGGTCAACGCGAAATGCCGCAATAGAGCCTCCTACAAATTTGGTACGCACATGTATCATACCAACATGCAGAAAAAAGTCTCTTGACGTCATGGTAAAAACCCAACAGGAATTCAGCCATTTTGTTTTGAATTTTTTCATTACGGCGATTTCCACAACTTAAATTTGAACAAACTCCTCCTAGGGATTTCGTCCGATCGACTTCAAATTGGCTACAGATCATCCTGAGAACATGCTGATCAAAAGTTAATAAAAGCTTTTCTCTATGTCAAGGGGTGTGGCCGCTAGGGCGTGACAAATTTTAGCGACTTGTCGTTTTCTTGCCATCGAATTTCGAACAGCTCTCCTGCCCACAAACTTTATCTCAGCAGCTTCAAACTTGCTGGACATGATGTTGGCATGGCCCCGAACGCCCTGATATGTTAATATCCCACCTTACTCATAGCGCCCTCCGGTGGTAACAGGAAGTGACCAGTTTTTACTTTAACATGTACCAATGCCACAAACTTGACCGCATCAACTTCATTCCACTTCTAATGCATGCAGAACAAGTTGGTGAAGCTACCTTATGAACGCTGTGAAGCTACGCCTAATGGTGTTCATGTGGCGGTGTGGCAACTATCGATCCCTGGCCACTAAATACATTTGGCTTTTTGATGGCTTCAATGACCTCATCTCCAAATGAAAATTGACACACAGGTCAAGAATGTTCAGCTCTTGCATCTGATATAGGTGTCGCCCATGGGGGGGACAAAATGACTCTATAGCGCCCCCTTGAAATTTTCAAAAACCCCTCCCCATAGGGTTTTTTTTGGAATAGGAACATGAAAATTGGTACACATGTGTATGTTGTCAAGACGCACATAAAAGTCTCTTGTACCAATGGTCTACTCCAAACAGGAAGTTGGCCATTTTGATTTTGACTTGTTATTTTCACGTGATTTCCACATGTTGTATTTTAACGAATTAGTCCTAGGGATTTCATCCAATCGACTTCAAATTTTTTGCAGATCATCCAGAGACCATGCTGATCAAAAGTTGTGCTCTGCATGTCTGTTGGTCAAAGGGCGTGGCTGCTATGGCGCTGCCATTTTTGATCCATCGCGATGCATATTCAAGCAGCTCTCTCTCCCACATAATTCATCCAAACTGCTTAAAAATTTCTGTACATGATAAGAGCCCCGCCCTCAACGCCTCCATATGCTTGTAGGCAATCTCGCTCATGGCGCCCCCTTGTAGAAAAAGGAAATGCCATATTTTACACTGACAAACACCAACCTCAAGCTCCTGACCTGATCAACAAACAAACCTCACGGACTGCATTTTTTCATCTGCGTAATATTGCGAAAATTAGGCCTATCCTGACCCGAAAAGATGCAGAAAAATTGGTCCACGCTTTTGTTACCTCTCGGCTGGATTACTGTAACTCTCTATTATCAGGTAGCTCTAGTAAGTCCTTAAAAACTCTCCAGCTAATTCAGAATGCAGCAGCACGTGTACTAACAGGAA
>NC_065509.1:1172146-1173904 GCF_006386435.1 Epinephelus moara | reverse complement strand
CATTAATCGCCATGACAACGGCTGCACACACAGACACACACACACGGCTCTCTGTGTCTGTGTGTCTCACAATCTTTAAAGGACAGATTACAGCAGCAGAATCTTCATTTGAAACAGCAAATACACATTATTAACCCCTAAAGTGCCAAAATGGGCTCTCTAGCGCTACCTAGGTGCACTAAAATGGCCACTGTGGCCCGAAGGAATGTCGTAGAAATATCAAACCAAAACTGCCGTGTTCGACATACAAATCACGCGCTGACACCCATGACCTAAATCCAAAAGGAAGTGAGCTATTTGCCCTTTCAAAGTAAAATTTCGCCTCCTACACCGTTTATTGTATCGGCTTTAAAGACGCACACATGCCACCTCAACTGCTACTAAACAGATCTTCTGTATAACTTTATCTCTCTCATCATCACATTATTTTCATGATTGGGCCAACAGTTTGGGAATGGGAAGAACTTCTTCGAGGAGTTAAATCTCCACTAAAACAGGTCTCTCTGTGTTCTGTCTGTCTGTCTCTGCTCTTCTGCCAGGTGCACCTACTTCATCACCATGGCAACCGCTGTCACACACAAACTCACAGAAACATGATGTGTGTGTGTGTCTAAATCTGACATGCAGACATGACAGGTACACAATCTCCATTTTAACCCTTAAGGTGCCAGAGTTTATTGAGGAAAATATTCCATTTTCATTTCAACATTTCAAAAGGCTGTGGCTTGAAAGTGGTGAGAGATAAAGGCATACTGTAAATGAGAAAACTATTCATCATGACCCAAACTTTGTCATGGGAGTGAATTAACTCATCTAATTTGCATATTGGGACGTCACTAGGCGGCGGCCATATTGGATTTCATACATCTCAGTAAAACAACATTTTGAACATATTTACACAGTAGAATTATTTTGTTTTGTGTTGTTTTTGTCATCTCTTCCTCAAAATAAAGGAAGAGGAATCTGATGGGAATAAATTAACTCATCTAATTTGCATATTGTGGCATCACTAGGCGGCAGCCATATTGGATTTCATTAATATCAGTGAAACAGCATTTTGAACATATTTACACAGTAGATTTATTTTGTTTTGTGTTGTTTTTGTTGTCTCTTCTTCAAAAAAAAGGAAGAGGAATCTGATGGGAATAAATTCACTCATCTAATTTGCATATTGTGACATCACTTCTACATACCTACAGCTACAGAAAGCATTCAAACATCAAAACGTTCAGCTCTGTAAGGATTTTCTGATGTTTGTGGCAATATGTTTGATATTTCAAAATAATTCACAGTGACGACATAAGCTGGAGGCCGAAACGGACGCGAGTGCAAGGTGCCGCCCAACGCTGCTTGCAGCTTTAATTCTTTATTAGGGACCGAGCCCGGAGGCAGAGGACTGCTCACTGCTATTGTTTTTTGTCCGTTTATTAGGGCCCGAGCACCTAGCGCTGCGAGGACCCTTTTGAAATGCAAGGATTTTTTATTATTATTAGGACCCGAGCACCTAGCGGTGCGAGGACCCTATTGAAATGCAAGGATTTTTTATTATTAGGGCCCGAGCACCTAGCAATGCGAGGACCCTATTGAAATGCAAGGATTTTTTATTATTATTATTTTTCTTCCTCCAAATGAATTTCCTTTTTGGGAGGCGAAGGAACTAGTCCTAGAGATTTCATCCGATCGACTTCAAACCTTGGTCTGTCCCATCCCAAGACCTTGAAGATGAAAAGTTATCAAAAGCTTGAGTTTTCGTCAATG
>NC_065509.1:1170128-1171461 GCF_006386435.1 Epinephelus moara | reverse complement strand
AACTTGGTAGGCACCTGTAACACTCAATCACGTTCAAAAAAGCCTCTTGGAGCCATGCTCCAAACCCAACAGGAAGTCTGCCATTTTGAATTTACTCGTGCCACTTTTGTGCATTTTTGCCCATATCCAGGGCTTGTAAATTAACGAACTTGTCCTACAGATTTAATCAGATTGGCTCCAAACTTGGTGTATGTAAGCGTGACTACGTTGTGACCAAAAGTTATCACAGGATTTGCCCAATGTTGAATGGTGCGACCGCTGCCGAGCGTTGAATCTTGAGGTCTCGCCATGAAAAACGAAATTGCTGTAGCTCTGGCATAAATGGTCCAATCTCCATCAAACTTCACATGATTCTTATTGGTCCAGCCCTCAACACATTTTTATTACCATATTGCCTGATAATCATAGCGCCACCTAGTGTCGAAAGGCAGTACTTTTTATCAGACACTTATCTTTGGATTAACCTGAAATTTCAATGCTGTGGTCTATATTTGATGTTCACAAACATGACATATCATTAGTGTCTACGTGTGCTGCAGAGGGTTTAATTTTGATGTCTCGCCATGAAACAGGAAATTGCTATAAATTTGGAGTAAATGGTCCGTTGTCCACCAAACTTGACATGATTCATATTTGTCCAACCCTGAACACATTTATATGACAATATTGCCAATACATGCTGTAGAGGGTTTAATTTTGAGGTCTCGCCATGAAACAGGAAATTGCTATATTGTTGCAGTAAATGTTCTTATCTCCATCAAACTTCAGATGATTCATATTAGTTCTGCCCTGAAAACATTTATATGACCATATTTCCTGATACTTATAGTGTTAGCTAGTGGTGACAGGAAGTATGTCTGAAACACTTATCTTTTGATTTATCTGAAAGTTAAATGCTGTGGTGTATATTTGATGTACAAAAAGATGATGTATAATTACTGCACTCTCCAACTCCCTCTAGTGGAAAGAGGAAGTGATACAAAATGTGAAATATGTCATTCCAGCACTGTATCAAAGACATGCAAAGTCACTCCTGCATGCGATGTCTAACGTTGACAGAAATGAACTGACACGTCAGAAGTCGTCCTGCCAGCCCCCCCCCGAGTTGCGTGAAGGTGCGAGGGCCCGTTCATCGCTGCTTGCAGCTTTAATTAGGGCCCGAGCACCTAGCGGTGCGAGGACCCTATTGAAATGCAAGGAGTTTTTATTATTATTATTATTATTATTATTCCTCCAAATGAATTGCCTTTTTGGGAGGCTTAACGTACCCGAAAACTCATGAAACTTTGCACACATCTCAGAACTGGTGAAATATTTGATATTTTAAGGGTCT
>NC_065509.1:1166580-1168991 GCF_006386435.1 Epinephelus moara | reverse complement strand
TATCATTAGTGTCTACGCGCGCTGCAGAGGATTTACTTTTGATGTCTCGCCATGAAACAGGAAATTGCTATAAATTTGGAGTAAATGGTCTGTTGTCCACCAAACTTGACATGATTCATATTTGTCCCACCCTGAACACATTTATATGACAATATTCCGTGATAGTCAGAGTGCCACCTAGTGATGAAAGGAAGTACTTATTACCAGACACTTATCTTTGGATTAACCTGAAATTTCAGTGCTGTGGTGTGTATTTGATATACACAACCATGACATATCATTAGTGTGTACGCGTGCTGCACAGGGTTTAATTTTGATGTCTCGCCATTAAACAGGAAATTGCTATATTTGGCGTAAATGTTCTTATCTCCATCAAACTTCAGATGATTCATATTAGTTCTGCCCTGAAAACATTTATATCACCATATTTCCTGTACTCATAGTGCCACCTAGTGGTGACAGGAAGTAGGTCTCAAACACTTATCTTTTGATTTATCTGAAAGTTACATGCTGTGGTGTATATTTGATGTAAAAAAAACATGATGTATAATTAGGGCACTCTCCAGCTCCCTCTGGTGGAAAGAGGAAGTGATACACAATGTGAAATATGTCATTCCAGCACTGTATCAGGGATATGCCAAGTCACTCCTGCATGCGATGTCTAACTTTGACAGAAATGAATTGACACGTCAGAAGACGTCCTTCCACCCCCCCGAGTTGCGTGAAGGTGCGAGGGCCCGTTCATTGCTGGTTGCAGCTTTAATTTTTTTTCTTTGTCCCAAATGATCGCATTTTTCACTGCCTGAACATATCCCAAAACTCATCAAACTTGGAATATAAGTCACACCTCGCAAAAATTTTTATAATCTATTGTTGTCCTGAATTTCCACCACTAGGTGGCGCTATAATCAAGGAAAGTGCTTTTTGGCTAACAACTCCCATATACTTTGTGGGACATTCAAAAACCTTATATCCACGCGTTCAGCGACTTGTGCTGAATCTCGTGATATAAGCCATGCCCAGTTCCGCTAACCGTTTTTTTTTTTTTCGCAAATTCGCAAAATGTCGCAAACCTAGTTTTTCAAACTCCTCCTAGCCAATTTCACCGATTTGCACGAAACATTGCACACAGCATCTGTGGACTCTCCTGACAAAAAGTTATTAAAATAATTTTGATTCATCAAAGAATACTGAAGTTATTCAATAACAACTTCCTGCAGATTTGGTACAAAACAGAAAGTGTTGCATAGCTCCACATTGGTGTGTCCGAATGACATGAAACTCAGTTTACTCCTTCCCCATGAGCCCTTGAGGCTCTATGCAACATTTCAGGTGATGACCACAAGGTGGCGCTCTTTAAATTTAAGTATTTTATATCTCCACATCGGTTGCTCAGATTAACATGAAACAATTATTGCCATTGCCCTCCTGAGGATATCTGACAAAGGAGTTACTGATCTGCCACTTGGTGGCGCTGTGGTGGCAGTCTAATTTAATATTTGGCACTGTGCCAACACCATAACACTTATGGAAATGAAATTGATAGGGATGGTATAGACTGGCCCCAGTAACTCACACACCAAAAATGACCAGCAGGTGGCACTATTGTCAATGCAAAAGCACAACTCCCACATAAAATGTCGCACATTTTGAAACCTTATATCTCATTGTTCCCTGAATTGAGCTGAATTGTGTGATGTAAGGCACGCCCACTTTTGCATTAAATTTCCATTTGCAAAATCGCAAACAATAAAAAACCTACTATTTCGAACTCCTCCTAGGCGATTTGACTGATTTCAACCAAACGTTGCATGAAGCATCTGTGGACTCTCCTGACAAAAAGTTATTAAAAGAATTTTGATAGTCCAAAAACGCCCAAAATATAAAACAACAAATTCCTGCACATTGTTTTCAAAACAGACAGTCTTTCATATCTTGACCAAATACAGTCGGATTACCACAACACTTTTGCTAATTGTGTACCATGGTTGGATGAGGGTTTGTGCAAAATTCGGTGCAAATTGGCTAATAGATGGCGCTCTGGTGGCAGTCTAATTAGTGTGAATGGTAGTAAATTGAAAAATCTTCAAATCCTCTTCAAAACTCATCGTATTTCAACCTCTTCTTGTCCCTCAAACTTTGAGCTAGAGACACTATGTCAACTTTAAAAGTCTCAGAAGACCCTGAACTATTGAGCATGTATTCAGCTTCTACTTTTTGGAAAAATACATACGTGGGTTGGGTGCCTACCTGTATACTGGAAATGTAAGTAAGAGATAACGTTTATTTTTTTATTTATTACAGCTGACAAGACATCTAGGTGCACGCCCCCTGACGGCAGCATGCCCCGACGCGCGTGGACTGCCAGGGCCCGTTCATCACTGCTTGCAGCTTTAATTAGGGACCGAGCC
>NC_065509.1:1164822-1166080 GCF_006386435.1 Epinephelus moara | reverse complement strand
GGGAGGAAATTAACTAATCTAATTTGCATATTGTGACATCACTAGGCGGCGGCCAAATTGGATTTCATACATCTCAGTAAAACAACATTTTGAACATATTTACACAGTAGATTTATTTTGTTTTGTGCTGTTTTTGTTGTCTGTTCCTCAAAATAAAGGAAGAGGACTCTGCTGGGAATAAATTCACTCATCTAATTTGCATATTGTGACATCACTTCTACATACCTACACCTACAGAAAGCATTCAAACATCAAAACGTTCAGCTCTGTAAGGATTTTCTGATGTTTGTGGCAATATGTGTGATATTTCTAAATAATTCGCTGGAGGCCGAAACGGGCGAGGTCCCGCCAAACGCTGCTTGCAGCTTTAATTATTATTATTATTCTTATGACATTTCGTGCCCCAATTTCGCCCCTTTCCCAAATTTCAAAATGCTTCTAACTTTCCACATTCATCCGGCCGCATCCGAAATTTGATATTTTGGGCGGTTGCACATGGTCGACGCGAAATGCCGTAATAGCGCGCCCTACAAATTTTCAAAAACCCCTCCCCGTTGGGTTTAGTTTGTCGTAGGCAAACAAAATTTGGTACACACATGTATCATACCGAGACGTACAAAAAAGTCTCCTGACGTCATGGTAAAATCCCAACAGGAATTCGGCCGTTTTGTTTTGAACATTTTCGTTACGGCTATTTACACAACTTAAATTTTAACTAACTCCTCCTAGGGATTTCATCCGATCGACTTCAAATTGGCTACAGATCATCCTGAGAACATGCTGATCAAAAGTTATTAAAAGCTTTTCTTAATGTCAAGGGGCGTGGCCGCTAGGGTGTGACAAATTTTGGCGACTTTTCGTTTTCTTGCCATCGAATTTCGAACGGCTTTCCCGCCCACATACTTGATCTCAGCAGCTTCAAACTTCCTGCACATGATGATGGCTCTGCCCCGAAGGCCCCGATATGTTAATATCCCACCTTACTCATAGCAACCCTTGGTGGTAACAGGAAGTGACCAGTTTTTACTTTAACATGTACTAATGCCACAAACTTGACTGCATCAACTTCATTCCACTTCTAATGCATGCAGAACAAGTTGGTGAAGCTACCTTATGAATGCTGTGAAGCTACGTCTAATGGTGTCCCTGTGGCGGCGTGGTAACTATCGATCCCTCGCCACTACACCGCGTTCCAAATTATTATGCAAATGATATTTTTCTCTGATTTTCCTAAATAGTCGATGCAAATGACAGTCAG
>NC_065509.1:1155183-1164765 GCF_006386435.1 Epinephelus moara | reverse complement strand
AAATACGTTTGGCTTTTTGATGGCTTCAACGACCTCATCTCCTCATGAAAAATGATACACAGTTCAAGAATTGGAGCTCTTACATCTGATAGGGGCATCGCCCATGGGGGGGACCAAATGTCTCTATAGCGCCCCCTTGAAATTTTCAAAAACTCCTCCCCATAGGGTTTTTTTTGGAGTTGGAACATGAAAATTGGTACACGTGTACGTTGTCTAGATGCACATAAAAGTCTCTGGCACCAATGGTCTACTCCAAACAGGAAGTTTGCCATTTTGATTTTGACTTGTCATTTTGGCGTGATTTCCACATGTTGTATTTTAACGAACTAGTCCTAGGGATTTCATCCAATCGACTTCAAATTTTTTACAGATCATCCAGAAGCCATGCTGATCAAAAGTTATTAAAAGCTTTTCTCTATGTCAAGGGGCATGGCTGCTATGAAGCCGCCCTCGCCATTAAACTTTTACTTTGTTTAATATGTGGAATATGAATAAAACCAAAGTGAGGAGCAATCATGGGTCTGTTTTAAATTTCATTTTCACCCAATTATTAAAAACATTGAACAACATTGAATGACTTTTTCAAAGGCTAATATGAAAAGAAAGTGATGTTACATATAAAGGGATAGTTTGACATTTTGGTAAAATTCGCCTATTGCCGTAATCCCTATAGTCATATGAGTAGGAACCTTTAATTGTCAGTGCCTGCTGTTTTGAGATCGGTGGGACAGAGCTGCCTACTGCTCAGCGCACAAAATGGAGGTGAATGGTAAAGCCCCCTCTCTCCCTCAAAACTAATCAAATACACCATCAAATGACTCCAAAACGCTCTAGTGGAAAACACATGGCTTCCGCATTCCCCACGCTATGAAATAATAATGTATAATTAAGTAACATTACGACACATGAAGCAAATACAATGTATAATTAAGTAACATTACGACACATGAAGCAAATACTCTGAATTACTTTCTTGAGTAAACCACTGGGCGGAGTGACACAGTGCGTACCTGAGACAGTGCTGTAGTTATTGCTTGCAGCCTTGCATTTCCGGTATAGTCAGCTGGATGCACCAGAAAGTTTGAGAAAAGTTTACAGAGTGCTGTTTTAAATCACGGTTTACACATGTATTGTAAAAGGTTGCGGTAACAAGCCGAAGACGTGGAGCAGAGTGAAGTTTCACGTAGTACCAACCAAAAATACGGACAGGATGAAACAATGCGCTTTTGTTGAAAGATACTGTCATACCATCTGTCGGCATCACAAAACGAGCAGATGTGGTAAGTGATCGTTGTGTATTTTGTTCACCAGTCCCTCTGCTGTAACGTTACCTCCATGTTGAGTAACATTAGCCTACAACCCAAGCATGGTAAATAAGGCTAAAATGCAAATGTTGTTGTGGTTATGTTATGGATAAGTGCTTGCCCAGAGCATATAGTGAAGTGACTGTTTATTCCCAACAATGAGAAGTAATGCCAGACTGCTAGGGAACATTTTATGTTGTTGTTCCCTCAGGAGTTGTGGTGATTTATGAGTGTGGAGTTAGCATGTTCTCCCCGTGTTCCGGTGATTATTTTGAGGTGTACTCTCGTCCCATCCCACCATCAACATACCGTATTTCCTCAATTTAAAACCGGGCCCCTATTAGCAGCTGGCCTCTTTTAGTAACCGGGTCTAAAAAAAAAATTTAATAAATAAACGCCGGCCTCTTTTATAAACCGGAGGTGTTTATTTGACGTTTTGGCATTTATAGAGCGCTAGACCCGGATTACACACTTCCGTCCAGGAAGAGGGATCCCTCCTCATTTGCTCTTCCTTCTCTTCTACCGTTTTTTTTCCCGTTAAAGGGGTTTTTTGGGGAGTTTTTCCTTATCCGCTGTGAGGGTCCAAAGGACAGAGGGATGTCGTATGCTGTAAAGCCCTGTGAGGCAAATTGTGATTTGTGATATTGGGCTTTATAAATAAAATTGATTGATTGAATTGACAGACACAGAGACACACATCCACACACACATAAACCCTCATCCAGGCACATGCGCAGTTGCGCACTCTCAGTTGATTGTAAACAGATAAGATGGGGTTGGGGGGTGCCGAGGGATGGTTACAGTATTTGTATTTTCAAATTTGGCTGTGATTTTTTTTATTTTTTTTTATTTTATTAAAAGCCTCCTTCAAATAGTAGCCTGCCCCTATTTGCAGCCTTGTCCCAAACTAATATTTTGTTAATAGTAGCCCTGGCTACTATTTGAGGAAATACGGTATGTATGTAACATACAGTCACTGGCCACTTTGTGTACACCTGTGTAATCTAATACAATCCAGTAGAACGACTATACCATGATTTTTTCCATGAAGCTTATAAATTTTCGGTTATTGTTGACATCGTCTAGAAATTGGTTATTATACTTTGTTTATTATTGAAGTCATAGTGAATGGTGGTGGTGTACTGCTGTTTAAATTACAAAAACGTCACACCACGTCAGGGTTTACTTACTCTGGGTTTTCACATAACCGCTTCAGTGATGCGTGCTGCTGGCCCCCCGCGGTGGTGCAGGACAGCGAGGGCCCGATCACAGCTGCTTGCAGCTTTAATTATATATATATATATATATATTCACATTCACATTCATGTTCGTGTACTCATACATGTATTTATTGTTGTAGGGTTAGGTAGGTGGCAAATTGATTATAGTATGAAATGTCATTGAGGTTATCTGTGCTTGCAAATATTGTTAGATGTTTTTTAATGTTTTGTCATTTCTATCCCTGCTGCAACCCAAATTGCCCATCCGGGACAATAACAAAGTGAACTTGAACTTGAACTTGAACTTAGTCCATCTGATCTCCAAGTTCTTCCAAACGAGTCTTCACAAGTTTTGCCTTTTTTTGCTGCGCATTATCAACACGCTACGCCTCGCTGAACAAATGCTTCTGTGTGATAAAATTGAAATGTATGTTGCCAGTGAGATTATTCTTCCTCTTTGTTGGCCATTTGACATGTCCTGATTTGTACATGCATCTGAATGATACTTTGCTTTAACCCTGTTAAAACAAAAGATTGATAAGTTGCAGAAACATATTAGTTTCAACTCTCTAACATGTAGCCATACTACCATCTTGTGGCGGAGTTAAGAAGAGTTACTGCAAGGAAGTCAACTTTATGTATTTTGAATGAAGCTATAATTAGGGATTATTAATCAACTTGTTGCATGAATACGTGCTCCTTCATTTTGTTTTTCATCATATATTGTCACTGAGTTAATCTAGAGTGTGTGTATTCGACGCAGGCTAGCTGATATCACGGCATAATAAGTGTATTCTGATTTAATGTTCAGAATCTGTAATCTGTATGTTTAATTCGATGTTAAGAATCAATGTTGACCATAGTGGGAAGAGGATGCGTCCCTCGCGCGTAACATATTAAAGTATACGACCTCATATCAGGAAAGCATTAAAGTTTCCTCTGAGTATATCCCATGGTGATATATTTTTCATCACGAGGGAAGCCTCCCTGATCAAGGCCGCCCACTTTTTGGCCAGTCAAATACCCGTGCGCTCGGCGCGGCTCAGTTTCTTGTTCTTTTTGTCTCTTGTTTTCAGTTCATTCTAGCAGTGTCTTTTTCCTTTTTAGTTATCTGCTCTTTTCTTTTTGCCCTGTGTCTTTTGTTAGTTATTCCCTATTATTTGTACTGTGAGTTCTGCCGTGCTTATTCGCATTTTATCTTCTTGTCGTGCGTAATTTCCTTTATTACACTTTTAACTCTTTTGTGCTCACGAGCAAAGTTATTTTGCACTTTTAAATTTTATCGATCCAGTTTTCTTTTATCGCCAGTGTTTTCAACATTTTTGCGCATAATAATAACTTTGACAGCAATATCGAACGGCCAGCGAACTTGTTATCACCATTATAAGCGAGTAACCAGAACGAAGTAGACCAGCACCTGCCGACCAACCTCTTCACTCCAGATTCATCGGAACTGTCTGCCAGCTAGTTGCCACAGTGGTCCTCCTGCCAAGCCCAAAGGCCTTCTGCAGCATGAACCAGCCCAGTGGGCACCCACAGGACATCGCAAATTCAACCGCTTTCCCTCTCCTGCCATGAGACAGCTGTTCCATTCTGCTGGAAAGTCCGGGAGCCGCGGAACGACAGTCCAGGGACCCTAAAGGAGCTTTGCCTTTGATCCCCGCTGCTAAAAGTAGGCCAAAACTTCCATAACTTGAGTGAGCCGCTGTGCAGTGAAGAGTGAGGTCGAGCAGGACGTTTAGTTAATTATCCTGATTTTGATTTAGGTTTCATTAGGCCTACGTGAATGGTTTTGCGCATTCCTGCATTCCCCATTTATAACATAGGCTATTTTAATATACTCTCCCACTATCACCAAACTAAGTAACTCACACGAGCGCTACTTCTCATTTCCTTCCATTTATATAATGTTAATTTTGTGTTGTGTCATATAATAAATCTTCATTTATCGCCAAGTCGTTGTCTGTGTATATATCTTTTGGATAGGAGCTGAGATCACTATATAGAGAATTCATAACCCAGATATTGAGATTGATTCATTATAGTAAATAGTGATTTACGGAGTTATTAATTTGATTAGTCGCTTCCCTCATTAGGAGGGTGGTGCCCCAAAATCTATTACGAGTGCAAATATTCTCAAAGAGGTATTTCCCCTACACTTTATTGTTCTCTCCATGTCCGTGCGTAAATCTGCTGTTTGCTGCATGATTGTTTTAATATCCCGTTCTGTATCTTGTCGAAAGTCTTTAAGGTCATCTTTGAGCTCTTTGATTTCTTTAGTAAAGGTGTCCTTCAAGTCCTCAAACAATCTCTGCATCTCACTCTTCTCTGTCATGGTGAACGCTGCCTTTGAGTTGAGTTCTGCTCTTTCTTTTTAGGTTTTAGTTTAACAGACTTCGTTGCTCCTGAACCTAGATTCATTCCTCATCAGAGGGCTGTTTTTGTATTTTGTTTTCTCTCTTATTTCCCGGTTTTATTCATTTTTTCGGGGATTGGAGACTGAGCTAAATCACGTTGCGGCTGCCATTGTTCCCTCACAATTGCTTGATTTTCTCGTTGGCTGACCTGACAAATGCTGGTTGAAGAATGGGATGCCATCCCACAGCAGTGTGTGACCATACTGGTGACCAGCATGAGGAGGAGGTGCCAGGTGGTTGTGGCTGTGTATGGTTCTTCCACACACTACTGACACTCCTGTATGTTAAATGAAAAATTGTTAAATTGCCAATATATCTTGTTTCTTCAGACTTCAATCATCCAATCCACCAAACAAGAGTCAACAGCAAAAACAAAGCTGAGAAAATTTAAATTTCAATAGGCACAACCCACATACTCAACTCTGCTGCTCATCCCACAAATGCATTTTCCTTATAAATGTGGCACCATTCAAAAGGGAAATAAACAGGCTTTCCAAGATTTACAGCCAAGAAGCATTATTACAATAAATAAATAATCTACCAAACACAAATTTTCTTACTTTTTGTGATTAGTGTATATATGGTGTCATGACCTGAATTTTTTTTAAAGGGTTAGGGTTAGTGTGTGTGTGTGTGTGTGTGTGTGTGTGTCTGTGTGTCGAGGCAAGCTCTAGGAAAGGCCCTCAAGAAGCAGAGAAGTGTTTTGTGTGTTCCTCTGTTTGGTATCAGTAGCATATCCTTAATCACACAGCTGTCTCCATGCAAGTTCAAGATCTATGTCTGTAGGCTATAGACATATATATGAATTTATTTTTATCTATATATTTAACAATGTATTCTCACTGCAATTTACTTAAAAAGAACTCTGTGGTGATGTTTGCGAGTGACAGCACCATCACAGGTAGGATTACAAATGATAACACTTCGTGTCAAGAGGAAATCAATTTTGCAAAGTGGTGCTTAGAGAAAAAGCTACTGCTCAACGTCAACAAAATCTAGGGGCTGAATGTTAATTTTAGAAAAAAGGAGGCAAAGACATATACCCCTGTCTTCTGTTCATCAATGGAGCTGAGGTGGAGAGGTGGATTTAGGTTCCTGGGGATCAGCATCACAGGGACGTGGGTTTGGACGCTTCCAGTTACCTTTCTGTCAGCTCCTCTAAATTTGTGCTTTATTTAGGCTCTTCTGTCTATTTTGCAAGTGTTGGTGTTTTTTTTGTTTTTGTTTTTGTTTTTTTTGTGGATGTATTGGAAGATGGTGGCGTGTGGCTATGAGTTACTCATCAGGATGAGGAAATCAACTCACCAGTCTGTAAACCCTCCTTCTGCTGTCTTCTAGCTAGCTAGCTGCTAGCAAGCCAGGTCGAGGTTTTCAAATGTGAACATCAGTAAACATCAAGAAAAAGTTGGAGAAGTTGGGCTCCAGCTGAACTAGCGGCCTGCTAGCTATTATACAGGTGTTGGAAATAAAGTAGATAACCTCAGTGCCACATCAGTTTCCAATGGATATCAGGAGTTGTAATATCCTTTGATTGACAGGATTTTTGATTTTTATTTAGAGCAAAACAGTTGTTAATCGTGTGACCATGCTTTTTACAGTAAAATAAAACTAAGTTTGTCTATAACCACTACAGCATCCTTACTAGGCTTCTTGTCAGCCTGAGAACTAGGCTCCACCAACAAAACATGGGGTTTGGCCACAAGAGAACTTCGCTCTGAAGATGGGTAAGACTTTACATATGTATCCCTGTGCGTGAGGACATACTCATCTGCTAGAACAGCTGCATTAGATACCTTGGACACTTTCTACTTATTGATGTAAGTAGCAATTTTGTCTGGCACACAGTTTTTAAATTCCTCAAGAAGTATTAAACCACCACAAAGTTTATCAAAATAGCGCCTCCTTCTCGCTGCAAAATGCAAAAACCAGGGCCGAGGTGAAATTTTTGGCGCTATGCCTCAGGCAGTAATTCATGTGCTCAAAGTGCTGTGGTTTTCATATTCTCGTAACCGAGACTAAACTCAGGTGACATAGATGTACACAAATCCTGAGTTTTACCAGTAAACACACTGGGAAAGGAAAGGCCAGGCATCTTTCGGCCATTTTAATGTATTTGCAACATGCTCAAACAAAGTGAAGTATTTATCCACATTTTTATCATTGAATGGAGGAACCAGGCGATTTACTATTTACAACAAAATCAGCTGACTGCATTCGCAACAAAGTAAGCATGGAAGACTGTTGTAACTGTGGTAGCAAAAAGGCCAAGAAATGTCTGACAGTTTAGATAAAGTTAGAAGTAAAACATGTTTTAATTGAATAATTCTGAATGGTCTCACTCTGGGGTGAAGTGTAAGAGCTGGTTGACCTTGCAAACATTGTGATGGTGAGGGCAAAGTGACCTGGCAAACATCGGGATGGTGAAACAAGTTCTGGGAAATGGAAGGAAATCACACATACACACACACACACACACACACACACACACATACACACACATGGAAAGTTAGGTATGATGTTTGTTTGAGGAGGGGTATAAGAATCTTTGGTGAACTGCTCTACAGTGTTGTCTCATTGTTGTAAGCTGTGTCTTCAATAACATATCCGCAGAAGGCTGTGAACGGATCAAAGTCATACGAGTCTTTTTTCAACATGAGTGGCGAGCCAGCCAGAGAGACATACTCTTATAAATAAAGCTGTCTTTTTGTTTCTTCCTCCATTTTTCTGTATTTCCAAATCATTACTAAGTTTGTTCCCCTTAATGTCTAAGCAGCACATTTCAATCTCCAACTCTTTGAGTCAGAGCACCTCTTTTACGTTTTGCTACACAACAGGTGAACTCAATGTCGGTGTAACAGGAGCACGGAGCAAAACACCTTTATCAGACAGTGTAGACCATAGTTCAGCATTTATCACTTTTTCTCTTAAATGTTTAGACAGAGTAATATCAAAATGTTTGGCAATGGCCATCAGTCTCTTTTGTGCAGCAATGAAATTTATCAAAGCTTGGTTTTGCAAAATGAGATTAAAGTTCATTGTGCATGCAAATGTCAGACAAATATAGACCACACAGAAAAAAACAGGTCTACCACATAGTCCCACCACAAAACAGAGCCCAAAAAATAGCACAGCAAGCACAGAAAAAAAAACCAACATTGCCAGAGACAAGAGTCAGCACAAAAAATCAGTGGCGTCAAAAATGTGTGTGCGTAAACTTCACTAAACAGAAACTACAAAATAGTTTCAGTAACACACCACGGTGCCAAGCTACACAATAATTAATACATTGAGACTGTGTTGCAGTGACACAGTTTGCAATCAAAAGTAACTGTGTCAAGAGAAAATGCACAACTACAACACTGAGGCGAAAAAAAGAGAAAGCCATCAGCAATCTACTCACACTTAGTGATAAAAGCAAGCCTAAAAAACACGCCAGTGTGGAAAAACACATGGATGAGGGATCAAATAGCCATGCTGTCGGACAAGCCCCTAAATATGTTATGGCCTCTGTAAACCGACAAAGGCTCAACTAGAGACCGGAACATATGAATGGATGTCAGATGCAGTTTGCAGGGGGAAAGAGGCAAACAAAGGTTTATTATCAACAAAAATGGAACAATACTTAACTCAAAAGGAGGAAACAAAAGGGGTTGGAGATCTCTGCCCAAAGAAACAAAAGATGAGGGAGTTGCCAACCACACATTGGGCCGTTGGACCCAGCTTATCTTTTTAACTGAACCAAACCTGACTAAACAAAATCAGAAAACTGAATTTCAACCTGGACACATCATCAGTGATGAACCAGGGGTCATCAGGTGTTTCGGGTCTTAACATCAGACACCCTCACCCGGGCAACACACCAGGGGATGATCAGGCCCCGACTTGTGTCCAGGTAGCTCACATTGCCACTCATCACCCATCTTAATCCAGAGCCAAAGGGAAGCCTTTTCAGTGGCTTCCAATATGTTCTTGAGAGTCCCAGGACCCGGTGTAGAGATAGCCCTGCAAAAGCCTCTGCAGCCCACTTCAACAGGCTTGCAGCAGGCCTTCCACCTCTGCCTTCGACACTCCGCCACAAGACATGCATACCTGGCTCTCTTTCTCTCTTGAGCTTCTTCCATCCTGTCTTCCCAGGGGACAGTTAACTCTAGCAACACCACTTGCTGGGTTGCTTCAGACAGCAAGACCACATCAGGCCTTAGTGTGGTGGCTGTGATGATGTCTGGGAACTTAAGCTGCCTACCTAGATCGACCAGGACCTGCCAGTCTCTTACTGTTGAGAGCAGCCTGCCCTGGGCCTTCTCCCCGGTGTTGGGAATCAACATATATTTGCCTCACATGGTGGCACCAAATATGTTGGGAATCAACATATATTTGCCTCACACGGTGGCACCAAATATGTTGGGGTCAACATATATTTACCTCACTCAGCGGCACCATAAATGTTGGGGTCAACACACTAGGCTTCACACGGAGGTACCAAATATGTTGGGGTTTAATTGGCTATCGGAAATAATTAATAATTATTATTAATAATTAATAATTATGTTACATAATGTGACTTAATTAACATTAAATTCCCCGTAAAGGGAAAAATGATAGCCAGTTAAAGATATCAGTCTCATAAAATACGCTAAACTA